>NC_067167.1:2642840-2907840 GCF_903995435.1 Acomys russatus | reverse complement strand
CAGGGGGACGAACAGGACTGGACACACAGTGGGAGACCAGCCTGGGGCCTTAGCAAAGGTGCCCAGCTCACCCATCAGCCCACAGCTCCCTACACTCAGGTCCTCTTATGCCCATCACTACCCACATGATGTGTTCTGACTTCCGGTATGCCATTTACATCACAAACAACTACCCAGGTGTACAAGCTCAGAGGAGGAGAAAGACAAAGAGAAAGGGAGAGAGACAGAGAGACAGAGAGAGACAGAGATGAGAGACAGAGAGACATAAGCAGGGTGAGACACTGGGTGATGGATGATGTCACTGAAGAGGCAGGAGGACTCAGAAAACAGCTTGATCTTCTGGATCCATAATACAATTACGCAATAAATATGAGTGCAATGCAATATTGAAAGTTGTGCCTCAGGGGTGGAGACCCCACCTCGGACCCCCCAGGAATGAATGGAGGTGTGGTCAGGGGTGGAGCCATATGACCACTCTAGAGGTAATGGGATCTGAAACAAAGCAGTTGATGATTGAGTCTGACTGGATTCTCATGCAATCACCAACTCTATTCAGAACCCCAGACTGCACGTGCTCTGAGGTTTAAGAAAGGGTCCATGACTAGCCCAAGGGGCAGGTCCCATGAAAATCTGCACCTACCAGGAAAGTGGGATAGAGGTGAGAACATCCTATTGAGACTCTAGGTGAGAAAAATATAGGGGATAGGGAAGTAGGTGGATCCAGAGGGTCCTAGAAACCTACAAGAGGAACATTATGATGGGTGGATCTGAGCCCAGGGGTTCTGCTTGATCAAAGGCACCAACCAAGGACAAAACATGCAGTCATCATCAAACCCCTACCCAGATCTAACCAAGGGACAGAACATTCTCCACAGTTAAGTGGAGACTGCGGACTGACTGTCACAGGATCTCTGGTGCCCCATATTTGGCCATGTTCCTTTGGTGGGGAGGCCCAATGGCACTCGGAGGAAGGATAGCGGACTACCAAGAAGAGACTTGATACCCTAGCACCATATTCAGGGGGAGGAGGTCCCCCTCGGTCACAGTCATAGGGAAGGGGGATTGGGGTGAAAGTGGGAGGGAGGGAGGAATGGGAGGATGTATGGAATGGGATAGAAAATGAGATGTAATATGAATTATTTTATCTTCCAATAAAAATGTGTTAAAAAAAAAAACAAAAAAAGAAAGAAAGAAAGAAAGGGTCCATGAGCACAGCCAGGCAAGAAAAAGGAAGAAGGAGGAGGAGGAGGAGGAGGAGGAGGAGGAGGAGGAGGAGGAGGAGAAATGTTATTTCTGACAAGCACAAACTTTTTTTTTTTTTTTTTTTTTTTTTTTTGAGAAACAGCAGCAGGCAATAGTGACTAATCTAAACTCACTCCTTTCCAAGAAAGCAGGAGGAACATGAAAAACTGAGGTCATATGACTCTTGTTATCTTGGTTTGTGCTCACAGGCTTTCAGGAGTCTCCTAAAATGACACAGTTCCTGGTCCCTGTTCTGATAAGCAGGGATGAAATAATCTTATGCAAGACTCCAACCTTTGTTTTCTTTTCTTATAGGTTCTCTGTGTAGCTCTCCCTGGACTGGAACTCTCTAGACCAGCTGGGCCTCCAACTCAGAAGCCTGCTGCCTCTGCTGCCTTTAGTGCTGGGTTTAAAGGCCTGCGCCACCACCAACAGTCGATGTCAAACCTTTTTCTTTTCTTCTTATCCCAGGTTCTCACCCTGAAATCTCCCCTTTGGGGACCCTAATTGCAGGTGTTTCCTGTCCCAGACCAATCTGGTTTAAAACTTTGGATGTCCTGTCTCCTCTTCGCAAATGTTGGGGCGGTGGCACCACAGAAGGCTGGGAAAGTGTTCGGCTCACGATGTGCAGTGAGAGAGCTGTGAGCAGTCCTGGCTTTGCCTGACTGAAATTGCTGATGGGTGGTGACTGTCAACCTGGTGGTTTAACTTTGGTGTGAATGGGCTGGACGTCACCACAGCTGAGACAGGGGGATCACGCAGAGCACACTGAGTAATGATCTGCGGAAGTTAAGAGTCTCTGTGCCGAGATGAAAGAGAAGCGCCTGCTGAGTGCAGAATAGTGCAGGGACCACTTTCCAGTGCAGGCGCCAGTTCCACCGCAGTGCCAAACTCCGCGGGTCTTCAGAGTTCTGTTCCAGGAGCGGAAGCCAGGGCTGGAACCACACAGTACTCTGTCCCTAAGGGAGCTGCTCCTGCCACTCAGGCCTCACTAGCCAATCAGGGCCTCGAGGCGGGCACTTCCGGTCCGCCATAATGAATGCTCCGCGCCTCTGCGGGAGGCTCTCGGGTTCCGCGTGCCGCGCCGTGACCCGCTGCCGGGAGCTGTGAGGAGAGCGGGGCGAGCTCGGGATCCGCGCCATGGTGAGCGGGGCCGCCGTCCCCACGCGGGGAGGAGCCGCGGGAGCGCGCGTGGGGCTCGTCCCGGGGTGCGGGAGCCGGCGGCGTCCGGTGTGATTCAGTTTCTTCACTGAGCTCCTGTCATCTCCCCGGGCTGAATCCGGACTTAGTTCTCTGGTTGCGCTTGCGCACAGCGTGGAAACCCATGGCTTGACCTGTTCCTGTGCGGGGCGCGCGCATGCGCGGCTTTCATTGCCAGGGAAGGCAGACTCGCTGCCTCGCAGAGCCCTGGCTTCTCTAGAGTCTTCTAGGAGTTCTGCGCTGGGCACTGGACACTCAGGTGCAGGATCCGTCTGCAGTTAATTCTGTGCAGGTGGAAAGTCTGTGTCACTAACACATTAGCATGTGGATGCCGCGGGGGTCCAGTGTGTTAGGAAGACAGGCTTCCTGCGTTTCCTGGCCTCATTCGTCAGCATTGACCTAATATTAATTGTTTTTCTCCTCTCTAATTGATCTCTCATGTTCTGTTGATCTCTTTATTCTTTCCCAAACAGCACAGTCTTTATTCCAGGTGTATGGGGAGTTCTGAGGTCAGGTGATGTCACTGTGTGTGTGATTTATTCAGTCTTGTGTTGTCAGGTTTTCAGTCATGATGACCTTTTGCCTTCAGTTTTCTGATGTTCATAGCATAAATTGTTAGACTTTCGATTGGACTTTTGTTGAGCCTATAGCTCAGATTCTGTACTGAAAGAATATTGAGGCTTCCTTCCTATGATCGTGGGACTTTTCTCCTTTGAATGACTCCCTTGTTTCTCTTAATTACAGTTATAGCTTTTACTACAGATTTTTGTCACATTTCTATTTATTTCTGGCCGTTTTATCCATGCTGACATATAAAAGGCATGGGAATCTGTGTTTCTAATTAAATTTTAATTTGTTTCATGTGCTTGAATGTTTTGCTTCCATGTATGTGTGTTCATCACGTGGGTGTTTGGTGTCCTCAGAAGACAGAAGAATGTATCAGCCGCCCTGCAACAGGATCTAAGGATAATTTTGTGCCACCATGTTAGTGCTGGGAACCAAGCCCAGGTCTTCTGCAAGAGCAGTAAATGGTCTTTACTGCTAAGGTGTGTGTGTGTGTGTGTGTGTGTGTGTGTGTGTGTGTGTCTGTATGTGTCTCTGTGTATGTGTGCGTGTGTCTGTGTGTGTCTGCATGCACATGCTGAAAACTGAGTGTTAAGAGAATCAAGGTTGTATTAAAAATCTCTTTGGCATACTCAGTAGGTTCGCTGATTAGATTTGGTCAGCTTGACACAAGCTAGAGTAAGACTGGCCTGTGGACAAATGTATAGGGTGTTTTCTTGATTAATGATTCCACGTGTTTGGTGCCACCCTGGGCAGGTGGTCTTGAGTTGTGTAAGAAAGCAATCTCAGCAAGCTATGAGATCAGGGCAGTGTTTAGTCAGACTTCTTTGCTATAAAGAGGCACAATGACCATGACAATTCTCATAAAGGAAATCATTCATTCAGGGCTTGCTTCCAGTTTCAGAAATTTCATTCCATTATCATCAGGGTTGGGAGTATGGTGGCTCAGAGGCAAACACAGTGCTGGAGAGGTGGCTGAGAGTTTTCAATCCAGATCAGGCAGCGGGAAGAGAGACACTAGGCCTGGCTTGAGCATTTGAAATTCCAAATCCCACCTCAAATGACACACTTCCTCTAACAAGGCAAGACCTACTCCAACATGGCTAACGGTCCTAATCCTTGTCAAGTAGGCCCACTCCCTAATGACCAAGCATTGAAATCTTTGAGTGTGTGGCACCATTCTTATTCACACCACCACAGGCAATCAGCAGCATTGCCCAGATTGACAGCCTATGTGGAGTGCATAAGCCTGTGGCGTATAGTTCTATAAGTTAGCAAACTGTTAGCCAGAGCTGGAGACTTGTTATTATAAAGTGATTTTTATTTGCTAATCACTAAGTGTATGGTGTGATTCCACATTGGGAAGGCACATTAAATCCAGTATAGCTTCACTTCCAGGCTTTCAGAAAAAATATATTTATGACAAGATCTTTTATGTAGACTCAGGTCGCCTCCTCCTGACTACTCTGTGAAGCCACACAGGCCTTGCTGCTCTTCTGAGTCAACCTCCTGAATTCAAGGATTAAAAGATTGTAGCCCCACACAGTTCTAAAAATATCTATTTGAGTCATTGAGTGCACTGTCCATGTCAGTAACAGGAAAAGTGTGTGTGTGTGTAACATGTTTTTTTTTTTTTTCAGACAAGAATAGAATAGTTGTGTGTACACAGCAGGTGTAAACAGGCTATGCAGTAGCTGGGTTGCAGTTGGTTCAAGTTTAAGTCAGTGAGCTGCAGGGGTCTCTGTTATATATCCTCTCATGTGGCAGGTGAGGGACTTCTGTGAACTTTCCCAGCATGCATTAATTCATACCCTATGAATGAAGGCAAACCAAATGGGTGAGTGTACAACTTGGGGAGGTTACCTCAGGCCAATGAAATTTCCAAGTGGGCAACTGTCTCATATGGGTAAATACAAACCTGGTTGGCTCACTTCAGTCTGGTGAGAGGACTGAGACACAGGGCATTTGGCTGTGGCCTGTCTGTCAGCATACAGCACTCAGCAGCTAACGTTTTATACAGGGCAGGTCATACAGTACTTTATTAATGGCGTTCCCTCCACCAGGAAAGAACTTAGTCTGTTTTAGTGTCAATATACCTAAGTGTCCTTTAGTTATTTTCATCCCTTTTAATTTTTTTTTTTTTTTTTTTTTTTTTTGGTTTTTCGAGACAGGGTTTCTCTGTGTAGCCTTGGCCATCCTGGACTCACTTTGTAGACCAGGCTGGCCTCGAACTCACAGCGATCCACCCGCCTCTGCCTCCCGAGTGCTGGGATTAAAGGCGTGCGCCACCACGCCCGGCTCATCCCTTTTAAAAAGCCAAGTATTGGCATCTGGCTTAGTGTGGTGGATAGACTAGGTTTGGCCCCCATAGACTCCTGTGTGTGAATGCTTGGCTCAGAGAGAGTAGCACTATTAGGAGGTGTGGCCTTGCTGGAGGAAGTATGGCCTTGTTCTAGAAAGTACGTCACTGTGGCGGCCAGTTTTGAGGTGTCCTGTATGTTCAAGTCTGGCCAGTGTGAGACAGTCCCCTCTTTTGCTGCCTGCCGATCATGATGTAGATTCTCAGTTTCTCCATCACCCTTTCTGTCTGGACGCTGCCTTGTTTTTTGACATGATGATAATGGATTAATCCTCTGAAACTGTAAGCCAACCTCAGTTAAATGTTTTCTTTATAAGAGTTGCCATGTTCGTGGTGTGTCTTCACAGCAATGGAAACCCTAACTATGGCACTTAGTCACCTGACAGCTGTTATAATGGTAAGCATTTACGTGGGATTTGCTTACAGTTTCATAGCTTTATTCTGTTGTCATCATGGTGAGGAGCTTGGTGGCAGGCAGGCACACATGGTTCCAGAGAGTTCTACATCTGCTTATGCACGCAGCGGGATGGAGGAAAGCCACTAGGCCTGGCTTGGGTCCTTAAAACCTCAGAGTTCACCCCCAAAGGACACACTTCTTTATACAAGACTACACCTTCTGATCCCCTCCAAGCAGTGCCACTCCCTCCTGACTTAGCATTCAGATCTATGACAGGAGCGTTTCTCTTTCATTCCACCACATTCCACCCCCTGGCCTGCATAGGCTTGTATCATATCACAATGCCCAATGCAGCCAGTCTGATGCTAAAGCTTCTCATCGTCCATCATACCTCCAACATTGTGTAAAAGTTCAAAGTTCAAAGTCTCTTCTGAGAGTCATGCATTCTCTCAACTTTAATCTTATTAAATTCAAAATAAAAAGAAACCCCATACTTCTAACATACAATGGCATAGGATATACATTACTATTTTAAAATAGTGGAAAAGAACCACAGTGAGTAAATAGACCAAAGCAAGGACCAAAAAGCAGTTGGACAAACTCTGATCTCTGTGTCTCCATTTCTGATGTTAAAGTGCAGTTCAGATCGCCAGCTGCTTTCAGCTCTATTGGGCAAAACTCATGTCTGTCTTGTGCTGGTTCCACTGGTTTCCTTGACTGGTATCCCATGGTTCCACTGGCATCAAGACAATCCAGACTTCACTTTTACTGCTTCATGTTAGGGGCTGTCTGAGCCTCTACCCAGGGACACCCTTGACATATGCCTGCCTCAGAGGACTTTCTTAGTCATGGAGAGAGATTGCACAACTGGTGTGTCCTTGGCTCTAAAAGTAGAACCTTGGCCAAAGCTGCTGAGTCCTGATGCCGGGGCTGGAACTTCTTTCCCTTCTTCGCCTTCAGCGTGAAAGAAAGCCTTCTTTTGTTTGCTTGGGGCTTTTTTCTTCCTTTCTTTTTTTCATGGTTTCTTTCACTGTTTAAGACTCTTTAATACCTTTTCGCAAACTGGAGGTTTAGCTGGTTGGGGTCTTGACCTGAGGTCACCACTGTCCTTATTCCATTTAGAATCAGACTTTTCTTTAATGTTTTAATCTTTCTGTGACCTGGACTAAGCTCCATTATAAAGCCTCGTGTTCCTTTTCTTTTCAAGTTGTACATTTTGTATTTTTCCATGTTCATCACTATAAATCTCCATAAGAGTAATCGCTAATAGCCATATGACAGAGTCACTGCCAGGCTGTATTGAAATCTCCTCTGCCAATGCCATTAATCCAAATTCTTCAATTTGGCCTCATGGACAGTTTTTGAACAAGGGCAGACAGCAGCCATATTATTCACCAAAATATCAAAAGAATGTTCTTTAGGCCACTTATATTCTCCTTTGAAAACGCTGGAGCCAGGTCATCCTGATCTACGTCGCTCTCAGCAGCACTGTATGCTATGCTCTTCCACCATGGCCCATAAAGCCCCATTTAAAGCACTCAATGGCTTCCCTAATCAAAAGCCCCAACGTCCACCTTCTGCCTAGAAGTGTTATGATCTGGCCTGTCAGAGAAATACTCTGCTTCCTGGTGCCAACTTTTGTTTTAGGCAGTGTTCTTTGTAAAGAGATACCATGTCCATGGCAAATCCTATAAAGGAACACCTTTGTTTGGGGCTTGATTACAGTTTTAGAGGTCGAGTCCATTCTCATGGCCAGCAGCATGGCAGCATGCAGGCAGACATGTTGGAGAGGTGGCTGAGAGTTCTCCATCCACAGGCAGCAGGAAGAGAGAAAGCCAGTGGGCCTGACTTAGGCCCTTGAAGCTCAGATCATGCCCCTAGTCACACACTTCCCCTAAGACCACACCTACTCCAACAAGGCCTCACCTCCTAGTCCTTCCACTCACAATGGGTTAGGCCCTCCCTATTAATCACTAATTTAAAAAAGCCTGCGAGGCCTGCCTACAGCCTAATCTTACAGAGGCATTTTCTGAGTTGAGGATCCCTCCTCGCAGATGACTGCACCCTGTGTCATTTTTGACACAAAACTATCCAGCATAGTATGCCAGGCTTGCCTTGTACTATGTCAGTGAGAATTACTAACACCTAAAACTGCCTCTGCTGCTCAGTGCTGGGATTACTGGTAGTCAAGTCAGAAAAAAGGAAAAGAGAGAGAGAGAGAGAGAGAGAGAGAGAGAGAGAGAGAGAGAGAGAGAGAGAGAGAGAAGGGGATGAGTGTTTTACTGGACCCAAGACTATTATTGGGGAGATATAAGATTTGGAGTCTATTGTCCACTTGCTTGGTCTTGTTGTCAGAGTAGAGAAAGGGAGGTCACAGTAACGAGGTTAAAAGTTTTCATTTTTGTCTGCATTTTAGATAATCAAAGATTTCTGCAGTAATCAATTTCAGGTGATTGATGAATGTACTGAATAATAGTGTTTTAAGGGTTCACAGACCAGAGCAAACAAGAATGTGGCCAAGCAAGTGCATTTCTGTGGGCTTCCTGCCTTTGTTTGTTTTGTTGTTGTTGTTGTTTTGTTTAGTTTTTATTTGGGAGAGGGACTCACTGTTACTCTGGATGTTATGGACGTGACTACATAGACTAGACTGACCTAGAAATCACAGAAATTTACTCATCTCTGCCTCCAGAGATCTGGGGTTAAATGTGTCCATCCACATTTGTCTTTAAGGATTTTGCTGATAGAACTCAATAGTGTGGATCTGGGTCTCTCCGTGTTGTCTGTTATTTGTCATGTCTCTGGCCGTGCCATATGGAATTCTTTGGGCCCAGAAATGGGAGGTGTGATCTTCCTTTTCTGTTTCCTTCTAACATGACTTGGTGGCTACATTTGAATTTCTGTGATCTGGAATAAATGTGTGGAACACCATATTCTCTATGAAATGTACTTTTGTAGTGTAGTAAGTCTCACCATTTCTATTACATGAAATATGGTATATTTTAGGCTGCAGTGACCTATGAGGATGTCCATGTAAGCTTCACTCATGAAGAGTGGGCTTTGCTGGATCCCTCCCAGAAGAATCTCTATAAAGATGTGATGCTGGAGACCTACTGGAACCTCACAGCTGTAGGTAAGAGTGTTAGTTTTCCTTCACTTTTTAAACACGGGAACAAGCATTCCTTGGCTATTCATGCATTTCTGAGATTTCTGTTGTCAAAGAGGAACAATGTGGTGAATAAACAGACTTGGTCTCAGGTTCACCAAAGATACTAACTTAAAATTTGCATAATATCCAATAATGTTTCATAAAATTTTTGGTACTATGTTTTAGGATACAAATCGGAAGACCGCAATATTGAAGAACACTGTCAACGTTCTAGAAGACGTGGAAGGTAATTTGTATACAAATGTGTCACTGAAGATATTTTAATGTGCCCTCATGTTTTAAAGAAAAGCAGAGTGTAAAGAAGCACAGTTTTATGAATGTTGATGATTATTAAATTGCCACAAGACCATGTACTTCAATTTCAGGTAGCTGACCTGTGTTCAGAAGGCATTTTTTTTTTTTTTTTTTTAGCAATAACAATATTTTAACGCATGACATCATTTTAGCCATAGCCTGGAGAGAGCTGTGTTGTAAAATTGTCAATCCAGCTTGGTAGTGGTGGCACATGCCTTTAATCTGAGGATTTGGGAGACAGAGGCAGAAGAATGTCTGGGTTTGATCCCAACCTGGTCTGCAGAGTGAATTCCAGGGCCATGCTACACAGAGAGAAACCCTTTTTCAAAAAACAAAAAACCAAACCAAACAAACAAACCAGACTTGTCAATCCCTTTAGTTTCAAACCATTCAAATATCATAACAACCATACACATTTATTAGGGCATTACTGTATGTCCAAGACCTTTTATAAGCAAACAGTAGGCAGAAAAGCTGGTGTTACATATACTTTTGGGGAATTTTAAAAGTTTAGTGAGAAGAACAGTTAATGGGGCTCAAGAAGGTTGTTGTCATGGAGGAAGCTTAACCCGATAGCACATGCCTATGGGAAACCAAAAGTTAGCTTGTGTAAATACAGTGTGAAAACCTTTTGTTATTTCTGTTTTAATAGGTATAACATCAGTCACTCTGTATACACTGAAGAGAAACTCTGTGAACATAATCAATGCAGTAAAGCCTCTGCAAAGTTCAGTAGTCTTAGAAAACATGAAAAAATTCATACTAGAGGAAAACCCTATGAATGTAATCAATGTGGTAAAGCCTTTGCAAGTCGCAAATATCTTACAATACATAAAAGAACTCATAATAGAGAAAAACTCTATGAATGTAATGAATGTGGTAAATCCTTTACAAGTCGCAGTTATCTTCCAATCCATAAAAGAATTCATACGGGTGAGAAACCCTATAATTGCAGTGAATGTGGAAAAACCTTTGCATATAGCAATTCTTTTCAAAAACACAAAAAAACTCATACAGGAGAAAAACCCTATAATTGCAATGAATGTGGTAAAGCATTTGCACATCGCGGTTCTCTTCAAGTACACAAAAGATCTCATACGGGAGAGAAACCCTACAATTGCAATGTATGTGGTAAAGCATTTTTAACTCGCCATTACCTTCAAGTACATGAAATAGTACATACAGGAGAGAAACCATATTTATGTGATCAGTGCGGTAAAGCCTTTGCATGTCACAGTAGTCTTCAAATACACAAAAGAACTCACACTGGAGAGAAACCCTTTAAATGTAATCACTGTGATAAAGACTTTGCAAGTCGTGCAAGTCTTCAAAATCATGAAAAACATCACACTGGAGAGAAACCCTATGCATGTAATCAGTGTGGTAAAGCCTTTACACGTCAGAGTGTCCTGCATAGGCATAAAATAATTCATACAGGAGAGAAACCCTATAATTGCAATGAATGTGGCAAAGCATTTGCACGCCGTGGTGCTCTTCAAATACACAAAAGAACTCATACAGGAGAGAAGCCTTTTGATTGCAATGAATGTGGTAAAGCATTTTCAACTCGCCGTCATCTTCAAGTACATGAAATAATGCATATGGGAGAGAAACCATATGCAGGTGATCAATGTGGTAAAGCCTTCACAAGTCACAGTAATCTTCAAGTACATGAAATAACTCACACTGGAGGGAAGCCCTATGAATGTAATCAGTGTGGTAAAGTCTTTGCATGTCGCAGTAATCTTCAAGTACATGAAAGAACTCACACTGGAGAGAAACCCTATGAATGTAATCAATGTGGAAAAGCCTTTGCAAGTCGTACTAATCTTCAGAATCATGAAAAACATCATACTGGAGAGAAACCCTATGGATGTAATCAGTGTGGTAAAGCCTTTGCACTGAAGTGTAAACTTCACAGGCATGAAAAAATTCATACTGGAGAGAAACCCTATGGCTGTAACCAGTGTGGTAAAAACTTTGCATTAAAGTGTGATCTTCAAATACATGAACGAATTCATACTGGAGAAAAACCCTATGCATGTAATCAATGTGATAAAGCCTTTGCAAGTCGCGTATATCTCAGAAAACACAAAAGAATTCATACCGGAGAGAAACCATTTGAATGTACTCAGTGTGGCAAAGCCTTTGCACGTCGCAGTTATCTTCATGTACACAAAAGAAGTCATACTGGAGAGAAACCGTATGAATGTACTCAATGTGGTAAAGCCTTTTCATTTCGCAGTAATCTTTATACACACAAAAGATGCCATACTGGAGAGAAACCGTATGAATGTACTCAGTGTGGTAAAGCCTTTTCATGTCCCAGTAGTCTTTATACACACAAAAGACGTCATACTGGAGAAATGATATGAATGTTGTCACAGACACGAGGACAAGTTGTGGAGGCTTTGCTTGACAAAGGTTCAAAGATCCCTGGCTGATCAGCACTGTCCTTAACTATTATTTATGGTCTATATCTATATATGGAATGATTTTACCTAAATACTAATTTGATATCTGCTTTTTCTCCTAAAACTGCCTTTCTATTTCTCATTTACATTATGACTTTAGAACTAATGAAATTCACTGGAAAAAATTTCCCCACTGAGAGTGTTGAAAGAGGGCATTGTGAGCAACCAGGCAGAAACTGCTTGAAAAGAAAGTTAGGGCTTTGATGTAACAGTACCTGGTTAGCTATTGTTAGCTGTAGAAAAGTAAAACTTTAGAATCTGCTTTGAAAGGTAGGCTTGGAATGTCATGTTTCATAGATATTTTATAACAGAGGATGTCTTGGCAGTTAACTTGCAGGTATTTTACAGTAGAGGACCATTATCAGTCAGCCTAGCCTTGGATAAAGATGGATAGCACACCTGTTGGTTTGGGCCTGGCAGCAAGTCAAACCTTTTCTGTGTTAAGGACATGTAGTTTCAAGATATGTTGCTATGATCATGTAAACACAGTGGCTTAAGCCCAGGGAGCTTTATGATTATACTTTCCCGAGTATTGTTTAAGAAATAATAATCAGGTCATGCTGACCATTGGTTGGACATTGATTGATTTTTGCTATGTACTTTATTGTTGGGTATAGAGAATTGTTTGTATTTCTTTGTTAGATTGTTTTCTTGCTCTGTTAATTTTTAAATGCTCTACTGATTGTAAAAGATGAAAAAAAGTGATACGATATGTAATGAAAAAAAATTGAACTTCACTTTAAATAAAGTACTGGCGTTAGCCCAAAGAGATGAGACAGAAAAAGGGGACAGAAGAAAAATAAAGTTCTCCTGGGCTAGAAGACCTTTCAGTTTGCACTGCAATATATGCTTGGGCCTTAATATTTCTTTTCTCCTCCAATCCTCAATCTCTTTTCAACAATTAGTTCTGCTAACTAATTGTTAACCAACAGCTGGTTATTTTCACTGGCTGTTCACTGCCTGCTCCATTCTCCCTACCACGGAACCACCAAGACTTTCTCTTCTGTCACCTGAAGCTGGTCAATGGGAGACTGCAGTCAATGTGGTGAAGTCTTTGCATATTATGTTAGTGTTCGTAATCACAGAAAATGTCATCTCTGAGAGAAACCCTGTGGGTGTAATTGTTGCAGTAAAACATTAGCAGATCACTGTGATTTTCAGACTCATCAAAGTACTCATACTGGGAAGAAACTCTATGAATGTAATCAATATGATAATGCCTCTGCATGTTCAGGTTTCTTCAAAGGCATGAAAGAATTCCAACCAAAGAGACACCATGAATCTAATAAGTGCAGTAAAACCTTGCGCACCAAGCACATTTTCCCCCCACTGAGCCATCTCACTGTTGCTCATGTAATATTAGTAGAACCATTTCTTCGTTAAAATATTGTCTTGTTTTCAAATTGTATACAAATTGTCATCCAAGGATAGAGGAACACAAAATAATTTGAGTAATAAAATCTGTTTGCAAATGAAGATATTTGCACTGCCATCCATTTTTATGGGGTATGTTATGTGGCACTTTGCTGGGCAGAGATCTGAGTCAGCTCCTATCTGGAGAAGCCAGTTTACCTGTGTGTGGAAAGAGGAAGCCCTCCCTCCTGTCTCCAGAAAGCAACCATAAGATCCCATTTGGCCTAAAGGTGGACTAACCTGGTTCTGTTTGATAAAACACTTCAAAGCTGCCTCTGAGTTACCCATCATGTAGACAAGGCCTAGGAGATATCCTGAGCATGTCCTTTACATTTTACAGCCCAGGGCTTTAAAAACGTGGGGTCCCCAAGTTCGGAGCACTCTCTCATCCTTTTCTTTTGTTCTGTTTTCTTTTGTGCTTTGTCCTTGTTCTCTTTTGATCCCTTTTATCTTTAGCTTAGCTCAGATTCTTGTTTTTAGGTGGAACGGTGGAACATAGTATGTGAATTAAAACCTAGGTTTTTGTTTCTTGGCTGTCACACTTTGGCGAAGCACACTCAGCTACCTAGCACTCCTTCAAGTCTCAGATTCCCTTCCCTTACACGAAGAGGTGCAGAAACAGAGGCTTGTCCTGCAGAGGAAGGTGGGAACCTGGGCGCCCTCTGCTGTAGAACCCACTGATCTGCCTGCTCCTTAACCAGGGAAGCAACTGGCTTGCTGCGTCATCCCAGGCTGCAGTGTAAAGGTGCACCCATGTCCACCTCCTCCATGCAGAGCATCCCATCCCCGGGACAACAGAGAACCAAAGAGGGAGACTGGCAAGTCAAACGACGTTAGTTTATCCTGTGAAATAAACATTTGTTCTTAACACTTTCTCAGAAACACAAATGAATGACAGAATTGTCTCAGTGCTAGGCGTGATGACCTGAGTTCAATGTCTGAGAAACTCCTATCACTTATAAAAGTTTTCTTCTGATCACTACACTTGGGTGGTAACATAAGTGCACACACAACAACATAAACATATGTGCATGCATACATACATACATATTTTAGAAACGTAAAAGGGCAAACAAGTTCACTCACCCATTGAAGACACTTGCTGCAAAACTTGACTACCTGGGCATGATCTTTTAAAACATACCTAGAGGAAATAGGGACTAGACACCTGAAAGCTGTCATCTGATTGGCCCATACACACTGGGTCAGGTGCATACACACAGATAAAAGTTATTAAAGGTGACGTTAGGAAAGCGAGGAAAACAACAAAAATATTGAGAATGTATTATTCACAGTCATTATTAATAGTAGTATTCTAAGATGCGTTTCTGTTCATGAAAAGAATAATGGTTCTTGTTTAAATCTTACATTGTACTTTCATTATAAAATCAAAGATGGGTTTTTGTTTGTTTGTTTGTTTTTTATCTCAGCTGGGTATAGTGACACAGGCCTATAACTGTAGCATTTGGGTGACAGGCAAGAGAATTTCACTGAATTTTAGTCCAGTTTGGACCACATACTGAGTTGCAGGATGGCATAGCTATGTAGAGAGACCCCATGTTTTTCTTTTTTTTTTTAAATGCAAAACAACAAACAAAACTCAAAACATCACTAAAAACAAAAATCCCCAAAACCAAACAACCATATATCCCATTATAGATAGTTTTCTATTAAAAGCTAAATGTAGTAAGAAATTTGTAATCTTGGATTCTTTAAAAAGGGGAAATGTTATGAGGATGTGTTTTTGCTTTAATCCCAGCCGTAGAGATAAGGAAGAGCTTCACAGCAGTTGACTGTGGTCTAGCTTGTGCTCTAGCAGAGACATAATTTTCCCGGTGGCTGTTATCGCCTCTAATGATGTGATGTTCGGAAATTTGGGGAAGGACTGAAGGAACTAGAGAGGTCAAGGACAGCAGGAGAAAACCTACAAAATCAATTATCCTGGTTCCACAGGGGCTCACAGAGATTGAACCACCAACCAGAGAGCATGCCTGGGAAGACCGAGGCCCCCTACACATATGTAGCCCATTCTCATCTTGGTCTTCATGTAGGACCTCTACCAGCAGGGGGAGGGGCTGCCTCTGACTGTGATTATTGCCTCCGGTTCCCTTTCCTCTAAGAGGATGGCCTTGTCTAGCCTCAGTACTAGATATTCCCAGTTGTGCTGTAATTTGGAATGCCAGGGCAAATTGATGTCCATGGGAGGCCTCCTCTTGTCTGAGGTGAAAGGTCAGGTGGATTGAGGAAAGTATGTAGGGGAAGGTCTGATTGGGATGTAAAGTAAATAATTAATGAAACTAAAATTTGTCCCACAGGCAATATATGTTCAAGATCCCAGAAACATTTGTCTACAGAGCATTCTGAACTGCCTTTAGATTGGCCTGTGTAGTTTAAACAATCTGAGACTTGGAAACCTTCTTGGCTGAAGAAAACTGTGAAGGGATATTCACTTGATATGGCAGATAGATCAGTTGTGTGAAATATATTTAAATTAGGTTTAAAAAAGACACTATAAGGGTCTCTGAATTTACTATATTATTCCACCAAGATCATTTGCTCATAATTGTCAAGAAAAAGAGCAACTTAGGAGACCAGTTCCTGTGCTGGTGAGGCTGCTTCAAGGTGCTTACAGCCAACCCTTGTGACCTGAGCTCCACTTGGAATCCATAGAGTACCAATTCCTGCACACTGTCCTCTGACCTCTACAGGTGCACTGTGGAATGTAGAGCCACTTTCCACCCAGCAGCATGTGTGTACACATTTATACCCACCCAGGAGAAATAATACACAAATGCATTTTTAAAAATGTAACAGTACCAAGTTCTTCTCTGTGGGTTTGGTAATGACAGAGCTCTTGCTACTGTCAGTACTAATAGTCTTCACCCACCAATGCTAAAGCACCAGGGTGAAGTGATTCTGAGTCCATGGTTTAGAAAGGTTGGACTCTTTCCATTCCATCGCTGTGTTCATTTATTTTTTATTGCACTGTAGTGTACACTGACCTGCACTTGCTATATACCTCTGACTGGGGTGGAACTCATGGAATCCTCCTGCCTCAGCATTCTAAGTGGTGAGATTGCACGAGTGAGTCAAGATGCTCAGTTTCCATCTCCTTAAAAGCAACAGACAGCCCAAGGGAGAACAATTTTGTGATTTTATAATTTATGTATTTCCAGCACAGACTCCAGAATCTCACTGATGGGTTTGTCACGATCCATTTCTTGGCCAAGTGTGGTATGCTAATATTGCCTGAGGAACATGGGGCTGTGCAGAGAGAGGCATCAAGTCTAAGATGTGAAGGAATCCAGGGGCTGTGGCTGAAGCTCAGTTAGCAGACTGCTTGCCTGCAGAGCCCTGTCCTCCATCATCAGCATAGCAAAACCTAGGTATGCTGGCTCGCTTTTGTCATCCAGCACTCGGGAGGCAACAGTGGGAGGCTCAGGAATTTGAGGTCATCCTCAGCCACACTGCTGAGTTTCAGGTCTTCTTGGATTACACGAGACCCTGTCTCATCACAAACAAACAAACAAACAAGAAGAGAAGCCAATTGGAAGAGAAAGACTGGAAACCTTTCCCCACCTGGACACTCCATAGAACAAAATACACATGTGAAAAAGCCCAGGAAAAGGGGGACTCAAGGCTTTCATGCAAATCACTTATAAAGGAACTGCAGGAGGGGCCCACAGGGAAAGCACACTCGCTGTGCAAAGCATGAGGCAAGAGTTCAACATTGTACCCCCCCCCCCTGTCTGGATCCTGGCCTGGCCTCCATGTCCGGTCTTCCCCTGTGCCAAGAACTCAGTGTCCAACCATGAAGAAGAGTGAGGGGCCTCAAAGAAGAGGCATTTCCTCATGCCTCCATCTAAGCACACCTGTTCCCATAAGAGCTGGGGTAGCCTAGGGTGGTATGGCGTTCTGCCTGCAACTCAAGATGGTGCAGCCCTAGAGACCTCACTTAAGGTGGTATTCCCTGGTGATGGGTACAGGAGGCTTATACTAAGGTTGTGTGCCTGAGGCAGGAGAAAGGGTGGGTCCTGGAGAAGAGCCTGGAACATCACAAGGAACAGAGGAGGAAGGAGCTTAGGAGGCTGCAGAGCATGCTGTTTGGATGAGGGAGCAATTCCCTGGGGTCCTAATGCTACCCATCCTTCCTTCTCCCTCTCTTCCCTGCCCTCCCTTTGCTCCTGACACTCAGGCCCCTCAATGACTTTCCAACAGTCCAGTCTCTGCCCTGCCTCAGGGCCTTTGCCCACGCTGTTTGCAGTACAGGAGCTGTATGCTGTCCCTCCAGCTGTTCCCAAGGCTCCCTTCCCATATCTTCTGCTTGAGACTAATAGTATTTTCTTGTAGAATATCTGTTCCCCAGAGATTAATAGGAGCATAAGTAACATACGGCAATGGAGCTGCCGCTACGCCTTCTGGACCTATGCATTGTGATTTTGCATTGCCTTATTTACTTGCCTTGGAGTTAGTAGTTCCCATTGTAGATGGAGGGTGCAGGAGGCCAGGCATAGCTCACCACTGCTGTGTTTTCCCTAGTGTATAGTGGTCACTTCCAGAATGCATATAGGGGTAAGGCTCAGTAGATGGAAGGCACAGGGTGCTAGGCGTAGCTTGCTGCTGCTGTATTTGCCCAGTAGCCTGGTGCAAGTAGGGGGTCGGCTTGTGGAGATCACACCTGTCTTCTCCAGGTGGCCACTGAGGCCCTCACACCTATGTGCATTTCTGGAAGCCAGTGGCCCCCAAGGATGACCACTATTCAATACCAGAGACAACCAGATGGCTAAAGGCCAACAGAAGAGCATACATAACAAGAGTCTGAGCAATATGGCAACACCAGAACCCAAGTATACTACAACAAGCCCAGAATATTAACATAACTGAGGAAAGAGAAAATTACCTTAGATCCAGTCTCATAAAGATGATAGGGGTCACCAAGAAGAAACTTG
Organism: Acomys russatus; assembly: GCF_903995435.1. Lineage (NCBI taxonomy): Eukaryota > Metazoa > Chordata > Mammalia > Rodentia > Muridae > Acomys > Acomys russatus. The sequence goes on along the minus strand of NC_067167.1, from coordinate 2,889,782 downwards.
ATACCCTATGAGCATATACAGGGGGAAGAGGTCCCCCTCAGTCACAGTCATAGGGAAATGGGGTAAGGAGAAAATGGGAGGGAGGGAGGAATGGGAGGATACAGGGGATGGGATAACAATTGAGATATAATATAAATAAAATTAATAAAATATATTTTTTAAAAAGATGATAGAGGTCTCTAAAGGAGAAATGAATAAATCCCTTCAAGAAATACAGGAAAACACAATTAAACCAGTGAAAGAAATCAATAAAACTGAAAGTAAAAGTAGAAGGAATAAAGAGTGTAAAATCTGAAGGTATCCTGGAGATAGAAATCCTGGGGAAAGCAACAGGAATAACAGATGCAAGGATCTCTAACGGAATCCAAGAGATGGAAGAGGGAACCTCAGATGTAGAACATACAATACAAAAAGTTGATACATCAGTCAAAGAAAATGTTAAATTAAAAAAAAAAATGCCAAATACAAAACATCCAGGAAATCTTTGATATTATGAAAAGGTCTAATGTACGAATAATAGATATTTAAAAAGGTGAAGAGTCCCAGCTCCCAGAACCAGAAAATGTTTTCAACAAAGGAAAATTTCCCCAACCTAAAGAAAGACATGCCTATAAATATACAAGAAGCATATAAAACATCAATTATTCTGGGCCAGAAAAGAAAATCTTCCAGCCAATAATAATTAAAATGCTAAACCTACAGAACAAAGAAAGAATATTAAAAGCTGCAAGAGAAAAAGGCAAGGCAACATAAAAAGGCAGACCTGACCTGGCCCTCGGGGTCTTCAATGGGTACCTGAGGAGGGGGCAGACAAGTGGGGGGCCAGGAGACACAAAGAAATGAGGGCAAGTCTGGATTCTGATAAGCCCCGTTTATTGAAAAATTTTACAGAGTTTTTATAGATATGGGGGGCATGGGTATTTGTGTAAGCAAGGGTTGCTATGGATACCTAACTCTGGAATGCTCCAGCAGGTATCTACCTTTACAGCTGCTATAATCACAGAAAAGGAAGAAATTCCAGAGAGAAAGGGAAGTTGTAAAAGACCTGGTTAGTCAGGAAAAAGTTCCCAGAATGCTGCTCGCAGACAGCTGGCCTTTAATCTGATTTTACCAGTAGTCTTACTGGAAAAGCTAGTTTATAGCCAGATAGGAGTAGCTCTTACTATGAGCTCGGGGGTCTTAGAATGATTGTCCCCCACAATAAACCACAACAGGTGTCTAACTGCTGAACCACGACAGGGTCAGCTGGTTTCTGGCAAATGACAGACCGCTGGAGAAATAGGAACCTAGGCTCTAACAAGTTGAAAGAACATTGGCCATATAGCCCGTCCCCAACACAGACCTATCAGAATGACAACTGAATTATTATCAGAGAGTTTAAAAGCCAGAAGGGCCCAGGGAAGAAATTTAAACCATATCTATCCACAAATCCAGCCATACAGAAAATACTAGAAGAAAAATTCCATCCTAATGAGGGTAACTAGATCCAAGAAAACACAGGAAATGAATGATTCCACACCAGTAAAAACAAAAGAACACACACACACACACACACACACAACAACAACAACTACTACTACTACAAAATAACAGGTATTAACAGTCTTTGGTCATTAATATCTCTAGACATCAAAGGCCTCAATTCACCAATAAAAAGACACAGGCTAACAGAATGGTTGTAAAAACAGGATCCATCATTCTGCTGCATACCAGAGACAAATATCAGCAACAAATATAAACATTACCTCAGCGTAAAAGGCTGGAAAAAGGTTTCCTAAAGCAAACAGACACAGGAAGGAAGCTGGTAAGCTATTATAATATTTAATAAAATAGACTTTTAACCAGAACTAATCAAAAGAGATGGGGAAAGACACTTCACACTCATCAAAGGAAAAATCCATCAAGATGATGTATCAATTCTGAACACGTATGCACCAAATGTAAGGGCACACATAATCTTAAAATAAGTATTACTAAAGCTTAAACCACACAGTAATCCCCACATCTTAATAGTAGGAGACTTCATCACTCATCTCTCATTAGTGGACAGATAACTGAGACAGAAGCTTAAACAGAGAAATGATGAAAGTAACCAATGTTATGAGTCAGTTGGACCTAACATATCTCTGCAGAACATTCCATCCAAACAAAAAAAGAATATGCCTTCTTCTAAGCACCCCACAGGACATTCTCCAAAACTTATCACATACTTGGTTACAAAGCAAGCCTCAACAGATACAAGAAAATTGAAATCACACTCATATTCTCTCAGACCACCATGGGTTAAAGCTGGGCTTCAACAACAACAGAAACAACAAAATGCCTACAAACTCATGCAAACTGAACAACTCTCTACTCAATGATCACTGGGTCAAGGAGGAAATAAAAAATTTAAAGACTTTCTGGAATTCAATGAAAATGAAGATACAACATAACAAACTTATGAGACACTATGAAACTACTGCTAAGAGGAAAGTTCATACAATGAGTGCCTTCATAATGAAATTGGAGAGAGTTCATGCTAGCAATTTAAAAGAACAAAAAGAAGCAACTACACCCAAGAGGAGTAGATGGAAGGAAATAATTAAACTCAGGGCTGAAATCAATATAATACAAACAAAGAGGACAATACAAAGAAGAAACAAATGCAAGAGCTGGTTCTTTGAGAAAATAAACATGATAGGCAAACCCTTAGCCAATCTAAGTGAAAGGCAGAGGGATAGTATCCAAATTAACAAAATGAAATGTAAAAAAGGGGACATACCAACAGACAGTGAGGAAATCCAAAGAATTATTAGGTCTTACTTCAAAAGCCTGTATGCCACAAAATTGCAAAATCTAAATGACATTGATGATTTTCTTGATAGATACCACTGACCAACGTTAATCAAGATCAGGGAAACAATATAAATTTACCTATAATCCCCAAGGAAATAGAAGTGGTCATTAAAAGTCTCCCAACCAGAAAGAGTCCAAGGCCAGATGGTTTCAGCACAGAATTGTACCAGAATTTCAAAGAAGAGGTAATACTCTAGTCCATGAACTAGAAACAGAAGGAACATTGCCAAACTCATTCTATGAGGCCACAGGGACCCTAATACTTAAATGATTCAATGACCCAACAAAGAAAGAGTATTTCAGACCAATTTCCCTTATGTATATTGATACAAAAATAGTCAATAAAATACTCACAAACAGAATCCAGGAACACGTTAAATATATCATCCATCATGACCAACTGGGCTTCATCTCAGGGATGCAGGGATGGTTCAACATGTGAAAATCCATCAATGTAGTCCACCATATAAATAAACTGAAGGGAAATAACCACACATGATCACCTCACTAGACTCCAAAAACAGATTTTGACAAAAATCCATCACTTCTTCATGTCTAAAGTCTTGGGAAGATCAGAGGTACACAGCCCATTCTTAAACATAATAAAGGCAATATACACCGAGCCATTGGGCAACATCGAGCTAAATGGAGAGAAACTTGAAGTAATTCCACTGAAATCAGGAACAAGTCTTCCCACGCTCTCCGTATCTCTTCAATATAATTCTTGAAGTCCTAGGTGGAGCAATAAGACAACTAAGGAGATTGAGGGGATACAAATGGGAAAGAAAGAAGTCAAAGTATCACTATTCATAGATGATAACATAGTATACATAAGTGACCCCGGAAATTCTATCAGGGAACTCCTACAGCTGATAAATTCCTTCAGCAAAGTGAATGGATACAAAATTAACTAAAAATAAAATCAGTAGCTGTCTTATATACAAGCACTAAATGGACTGAGAAAGAAAACAGGCAAACAACACCCTTCACAACAGCCATAATTAATATAAAGCATCTTAGTGTGACTCTAACCAAGCAGATGAAAGACCTGTGTGACAAGAACTTCAAGGCTCTGAAGAGAGAAATTGAAGAAGATATCAGAAGATGGAAGGATGTCCCATGCTCATGGATCATTAGGATTAACATAGTAAATTACCAGAAGCAATCTACAAATGTAATGCGATTCCCATCAAAATACCAACACAACTCTTTACAGACTTTTAGCGAACAATTCTCAACTTCATATGGAAGAGTAAAAAAAGCACAGAATAGCTAGAACTTTCCTGTACAACAAAGGAACTTCTGGAGATATCTTTATCCCTGATTTCAAGCTGTACTCCAGAGCTACAGTAATAAAAACTGCATGGTACTGGCATAGAAACAGACTTGTGAATCAATGGAATTGAATTAAGACCCAGAAATAAATCTACACACCTACGGACACTTGAGTTTTGACAAAGAAGCCAAAACTGCACAATGGAAAAAATGATAGCATCTTCAACAAATGGTGCTTGTCTAACTGGATGCCTGCATGTAGAAAAATGCAAATAGATTTATATTTAATCACCCTACACAAAACTCATGTCCAAGTGGATTAAAGACCTCAACATAAAACCAGACACAAAGTCTATTAGAGAAAGTGGGAATCAGTCTTGAACTCATTCCCACAGGAGACAACTTCCTGAACAGAACACCAACAGCTCAGGTTCGAAGATCAAAACTGATAAATGGGACCCCATAAAGTTGAAAAGCTTCTGTAAGGCAAAGGACACTGTCAGCAGAACAAAATGGCAGCCTACAGAATGGGAAAACATCTTCACCAACCCTCCATCTGAGAAAAGGCCAATGTCCAAAATATATAAAGAACTCAAAAAATTAAATTGAACAAACCAAGTAATCAAATTAAAAATGGGGTACAGAGCTTAGCAGAGAATTGTTTTATAGCCTCTTTTTCATTATTATTTTTCTTTTTTTTTTACATATACATTTATATTATTTTACACACACACACACACACACACACACACACACACTAAACTGCCTACAGCAAGATGAACCACGAAACAATCTGGTGCCCTCTATTGGCATTCGGGAACACATTTGGGCAGAATACTGACTGTAAAAATAATAAATAAATAAATCTTTAATGAAAAAAAAAAAAAGGTAGCCTTGTGGGCACGAGCCACGAGGGAAATTACAGCCACGAGGGAAATTACAAATGGATTCCTAGCTAGAATGTCTCCTGGGGTATGGTCATCCTGCCCTGCATCCTGGTCCCGGACTGCTTCAGGCCTGCCTGGGTGGACAGCCTGTTGCCAAAGAGGGGGAAAGAGAAGCCAGAGAGGCTGAAGAAGAGAAGGGAATGTGGTTTGTGGTTTGGTAGTATTGTCAAAATAGTGGAGGAATCATCTGGTTTGGGCCTCACAGCTAGGAGGAGTTGTTTGTTTGTTTGTTTGCTTGCTTGCTTGCTTTATGCCATTGAGAGACCCAAAAGAAAATCCATATCCCAGGGTCAACAAGGCAAAGTTTTAAGAAACAGGCTTAAAGGCCCAGGAACAGCTGCAGGGAGGGCTGACTTGGCCACATTCCTTCCTTGCTCACCAGAGATATGGTCTCTAGGAAACCAGACCAAAGGGCCCCCAGCTCACGACTAAAGTCATGTAGGCTCGCTGTGCTATCACCTTTCTCCCCTGGCCACAGCCAGTCAGCACGGGACTGGATATTCCAACCAAAGCCCGAGTCCAGATATTCTCCCCACCTCCACAACAAAGAACAAAGAAGTCCAGAGCCATTTGTGATTGTGGCACCCTCTCGTAACCTATCATTTTAAAACCCAAAACCCCCTTATGCATCTTAACCAATAGGCGTTTGCCAAACTAGGGCCTCCCCCCTCCCAGGCTTAGGGATTTGACGGGGAAGAGACCTGTAAGTAACCCTAAGACCAGAGGTGGAGGCGCCTCCGGATACCACTGCGTTGCTGATGGTTGAGGCTCAACTCAAGCTGCAAATGAAGATCTTCGTGTCCTTGCATTGGTTTCTACTCCTGGTGATTTTTGGGGTATCCGAGAGACGGGGACAACACCATGTCATCACTTTTCATCAAGGCTGGAGTGAGGTCACATGGCAAAGCCCGTCCTTTCCAAAGCTAGCATAGATTGTTGTCTGCCATGTGACTGCCTTAATGCTGCTGGGGGAAGAGCCGCCAAGATGCCAAAAGCCGTCTGTTTCCCACGCATACAATTTTAACTATCAGCCCCTGTGGGACTGCAGCCATCCCTGTCAGGGTTGAATTCACCGCCATCCCAGGCCATTCAGGTGGTTGTTCTGCTATGGTTGCAACAGAGACAACAACAGTTCCAGGGTAGATTCATCTTGTAAGAGCTTTTCCTCATAGTTACGTTCAATAATGGTTTATCATTCCTCTGCAGGAATGTGCTTAAAGTACAGTTTTATCTATGTTACCAGAGTCTCCCCTATGAAGTGAACCGCATATTCCTCGGGAAGTGTTGTGATCATCTTTCTGTGCACTGTGTCCAGGCCATCTTTGTGTTATTCAAATGTGGTTTTCTGTATGAGCAGAGAGTTGAGTGCAGCCAGGTTTTTGATGTTATTTTAATGAAGCACCATGTGGCTTTTAGTAACTCTAGTTTTTAATCTTGAGTTGCTTTTTTTTTTTAATGTAGCTTTGTCTTTTTTTTTTTTTAAAGATTGTTTTTATTACTTATACAGTATTCTGCCCATATGTGTGCCTACAGGCCAGAAGAGGGCACCAGATTTCATTATAGATGGCTGTGAGCCACCATGTGGTTTCTGGGAATTGAACTCAGGACCTTTGGAAGAACAGACAGTGCTCTTAACCTCTGAGCCATCTATCCAGCCTTGAGGTGCTTTGTTTGTGGGTCCTTTTCCTAACTCTCCTAACAGTGTCTTTGTTGGCTCAGCTCAGCTTCTCCTGCTCAACGGTCACCAACTGTCTTCAGCTCTCTCTGCCAGCCCAATCCACTTCCAGCCTTCCCTTCACTCTGCTCGGTCTTGTCTCTTCTCTCTAGCCTTACTCAGTCTTCTTTCTTCTGGCATCAACTGTCTTCTCTGACTTTACTCTTCTGTCTCCTGGACCCTCCTCCTGCCTGTTCCTCCTCCTAATCTCTCCTCTCCACCTCCCAGCTCTCATCCTCTGCTGGCTTTTTATGTCCTTCCGTGTTCCCAGAAGTCCAATAGGCAACTGACCCTGAAGGGCATAGGGTCATTTAAAGGGCCAGGCACATAAAACCTTTTCTGTAGCAGCAGAGAGTTGAATCCAGGCAGGATTTTGGTAGTGTTATTTTTTTGGAGCAGCACCTGTCTCGGTGTTTTGTAAGCACACTTCCCTTACCTCTGACTGGTTTAATAAAGACCTGATTGTCTATAGCTGGGAAGGACAGGACAGGTGGGACTTCTGGGCCGAGATAGGAATGTGGGAAGAGCTGAGAAGCTGGAGGTCGGCTAGACAGAAGTCCTGAGGCTGAGGAGAGGTAATGGGCCACATGGCAAATGTGGACTAGTATAGACTGGATTAACTCAGTTATATAAAATCACTGGGAATAAGCCTAATCTCTAAAGCCTAAGCTTTCATTTAAAAAGTCTCAGAAACTGTGGTATATTTACACGATGGAATACTACTCAGCTATTAAAAACGAGGAATTCCCAAAATTTGTGGACAAATGGATTGATCTAGAAATTATCATAATGAGTGAGTTCACCCAGAAGCAAAAAGAGACAAACGGTATATACTCACTTATATCAAAACACTAGTCCAAGGGATACGTACCATGAAAATCTTTACTTACCAAGAAAGTGGGTCAGAGGAGAGGATATCCGATTGAGACTTTAGGCAAGAGTAGCATGGAAGAAAGAGGAAATAGTAGGACCCACAGGGTCCTGGAAACCTACAAGAAGAACTTTACGACAGGCAGATCTGGATCCTGGGGTCCTCCTCAAACTAAGGCACCAGCCAAGGAGAATATAGGCAGTAAGCTTCGAACCCCCTACCAAGACCTAGCCGACGAACATGACACTCTCCACCGTTGAGTGGAGAGTGAGATCTGACTCTCACACGAACTCTGGTGCCCCTTTTCTGACCATGTCCCCCAGATGGGGAGACCTGGTGGCACTCAGAGGAAGGATAGCTAGTTACCAAGAAGAGACTTGATATCTGAGAGCATATATAGGGGGAGGAGGTCTCCCTCGGTCACGGACATAGGGGAGGGGAGAAGGGGAGAAATGGGAGGGAAGGAAGAATGGGAGGAAACAGGGGAAGGGCTAACAATCGAGATGTAATATGAATAAATTAATAAAAAAAAAGATGAAAAGGAAAAAAAAAAGTCTCCATGCCTTCATTCTATCTGTGGCTGGTCCAAAAAGAGTCTCATTATAATGAAGGGACTATGTAAGGCAGTATAATAATTGTGTATTTTCTTCTCCTACTTCCTATTAGAAATCAGTTGGAACTGTGGTCGTGACTGCAACTCCACTGGATAATCTTCATTGATGACTCCTGCATGAGCTATGATTCCGTTCATGGGTAAACTACTGAGACTGAATGAAAGTCCCACTGTTTCTGGCAGCACAGGCCTCCAGTGTCGGTGTGAAGCAGAGGGCAGTTTGAATCGCGGAACGACAGAGGCGTGGACGCCGGGGATCTCGCGGTGCGTCTGCCTGGCCTCCTCTCTTCCAGGCTTGTAGAAGCTTTCAGCACAGTCTGAGATGGCTTGGGGTAAGGCTGGAAAGGACTCCGGAAAGGCCGAGACAAAGGCGGTTTCCCAGTGGCAGCGAGCAGGCTTGCAGCTCCCTGTGGGCAGTATCCATCCACACTGAAAATCTAGGACAATCGACCTGGGACGTGTGGGAGGGACTGCCGCTGTGCAGGGCGGCAGCGGTGCGGCAGCCATCTGGAGCACCTCACCACAGAGATGCTTGGATTGGCAGGAAAGTGCATCGAAAGACTTCAAGGTAAAAGCGCACTACCCCTTGCAACTTGCTGTTTGTGGAAATGAAGACCACTGAAGGATGCCTGGGTTCCGTATTGTCTCAGGACTCTAGATATTCTTAGCATCTGCCCAGTGATGGTGATTCCAATGGATTGTATCTCTCTGAAAAACATGAACTTGCCTTTTTGTCATTCTATTCGAGCAAGTTGAAGGCTTAATTAGCCTTCCAACCAACCAAATTCCTGCATTCAAGTCTTAACCATATTTAAGTGTTACTGTGGCTTTAAAGAAGCTATTGAGTTTTGATTGAGTTGACTGTTTAAAAAAAAACTGTTTGGGCTTTAGTTGTGATGCATAAGTTACAGTAACAAACATTTGGTTTTGTACAGACATTATTTCCTCGCTGGTGGATAAGCTCAATAAAGGTCATAGGCCAAACTAGGGGGGGGAGGAATACGTAATTCTGTGGATACCGCCCACAGAATTGAAATGGCAGTATCCTTTTTTTAAAAAAATCTATTATACTTTGTTCAGACGACATCCTGATTGTTATCCTCTTGCTTGTATCTTCCCATTCCCACCCTCGCTGTTCTGCCCCGTTTCCCTCCCCTAGACTTCTGACCAAAAGGAACCTCCTCCCTGACCATATGATCACAGCCTATCAGGTCTCATCCGGGTAGCCTGCTTCTCCTTCCTCTGTGTGCCCTCGAGCCTCCCCGCCAAGGGGAAGCTATCAAATCGAGGGCACCAGAGTTCATATCAGAGGCAGTCCCTGCTCTCCCCACACCCATGAAGAATGAGCTGCCCATTGGCTAGATCTGAACAGGGGGTCTAGGTTAACTGCATGTATTGTCCTTGCTGGGTGCAACAGTTTATACAGCCCCCCCCCCAATCTGGGTCCAAATCCACCAGCCTTGATGGTCTCCTTGTGGGGTTCTTGAACCCTCTGGGTTTTTCCTTCCCCCCATTCTTCCATACCACTCTTACCTGGAGTCCAGCAGCGGAGTCCCAGCATCTGTCCTGATACCCCATTGCGTGGAATCCAAGGACACTTATATTGGGCTAATATCCACGTATAAGTGAGTATATACCTTGCGTGTCTTTCTGGGTCTGGGTTACCTCACCCATGATGATCTTTTCTAGTTCCATCCATTTGCCCCAGGCACTCCAGCTCTGGTGCTCTGTAGTTTCCAGCCTGGTCCCTCGGCTCAGTTCCACTGATCAGACACATGATCATGATTGGGGCCGCCATCTTGGATCTGAAATGCTGCCATCTTGGATCGGAAATGGCAAGGAATAGCAATAACAGCACTTCCTTGTGCACCAGCTTGTAATGACAAAACAGACTGATGTCAACCTGAAGCTGGCACATATGTTATTGCTTTGAGATTTAACCATTTTAGTTCTGTGGAGCATGAAGGGGAAGCCTCAGTCCACTTCCTCCTTCTTGGTTTGTATTGCTATAGTTGCTATGCCATGCACAGCCATCCTTATGATTGTTAGATCAGCATTCTTTAGCCCAGTCATTTTCTTTCTTGCATTTAGGGCATAAGCTATGAGCCGCTAGATTCTGAGTATTCATTTGTTGTAAGGGCAATTTACGTCTTTTAAGTGGCCAGATCATCTGCCATTCAAATACTCTGTCAATGTGTGTCTTTGAACAGCATAGTGTTTGTTTTTTTTTTCTTTGTTTTTGTTTTTGTTTTCAAGACAGGGTTTCTCTGTGTAGCCTTGGCTGTCCTGGGTCAGGCTGGCCTCAAACTCACAGCAATCCACCTGCCTCTGCCTCTCGAGTGCTGGGATTAAAGGCATGAGCCACCATGCCTGGCCAGCATAGGGTTCTGAAGCAGATAATTTTGTCCTATGTTTGAAGGTCCCCATGTTTCTACATAACTTAGAAAGTCTGTACCATTCCCTGCCTCTCTCCAAGGCTTGCTTAATCTGTGGCAGTCTTCACTGGCATTATCAGAACCCAGCTGTTTTAATAATAACTCTTGAATTAGTTCCCATTTTACTTGTTTCTCAATAGCATCTTTGAGTCTCCCTATAAAATCAGCACAAGGCTCAGAGGGACATTGCGTAATCTTTATAATAAGTAGGACTGATTGGGAGCCATGCATGGCCAGGATCAGCTCAGGCGTATAGAGGGAACAGGTCGCCTGATGGCAAAGGCCCTTTGAGCTCCTTCCTGTGTGACAGAAACCATGAAGGAAGATTTCACTCTATCTCCTGTGACTCCCTGGAGTGATGTCTGGCCCTGGGTCTCTCTTTGTCTCGTTGCTGTTGCTACCAGGGTTTTCAAGGTGATTTTTGCACAGGAAAATAAGGAGGGGGTGTTATGGGGAAATGGAGAACAATTCCTGAGAGGACTGTCAGAGATGATGCAACTGAAGGGGAACACTACGGAAACAGATGAAAGTTCTATGCCACTCTCAGTCCTACTCAGCCTGATTGTACGATCCCCCCGATCACTGTAAGAGAAGCTACTTTATCTGAACTCACTGAAGAATCTATAACATATCCTGTTGATTGTATTCTGAGAGGCACTGATTCCAGGAAACATTTTACAGACAAACGGTATTGGAAACTTCACTGGTACGCTGGGTAGCGGAATCTTGAGAGCATCTGACTGCCCAGGGCAGCGCTTAAAGTCTACACTTGTGCCTAGAATAGGTGGCACAGGATCAAAGGGACGTGGGGAAGGGGAGGCACACTTTCAATTAAACCTAAAAGAGCGGTGGCTGCAATCAGGTCTAAGTTTCCAGGCTATGCAGCTTATCAATCAGCAGGAAGAAATCGGTGTGTACCCAGAAGGAGGGATTCTGTTAAGAAGGTGGATTGGCTTGTTCCCTCTCAGCCATATACATGGGAATGCTCAGAGGGGGTTAGGATAGTATGTCATAATGGAAAGAGTAGACTATAAAAGTCTTCCCTTTTGGGAACATATAAGGAGAACAGCGTTGGCTTGTAGAACTAAGGCACAAAGCAGTGCACTTCAGAAACAGCTGAATGCTTATTGACCCGACCCACGGGTCCAGTTATTCGGGGGGTTGAAGGGGGTCACGACCTGTGAATGAAGAACAGGCGAGAGAGAAGACAGGACTCAAGGAAGTATAACTTGTCAAGAGTCGTTTACTGAAAGCGGGTGTTTGAATTTAAAGCATGGTTCGGGGAGGGCTGGGGTAGGAAGGAGTGCAGTGGGAAAGTACAGAATCTTCTGGGGTAAGAACCCCAGGATAATGTGTGGGGAGGGGGAGGAAATAGGTGGCTTTTCTCAGAAGTCACAGTACGCTGAATGTTCCTCTTCTCAGGGCCAAGCAGGATGTTTGATAAGTTCTTTCAACAGTAGGCTTGAGGCCAGCTGGAGTCCGGTTCAGCCAGGGGTCTCTTGGCTCCCAACAGCTTATTATGCTGAACTAGGGTGCAGCTGCTGCATCAAGCCTCTTGAGTAATAGAAATAACTCTGAGATTAGCCTCCCAGGACTCGGTGTCTGGCACCAGACAAAATATGTTAGCCAGAGGAAGGACAGCAGGTTACCAAGAAGAGACTTGATACCCTATGAGCATATACGGGGGGAGGAAATCCCCCTCAGGAACAGCCATAGGGGAGGGGAATAAGGGAAAAATGGGAGGGAGGGAAGAATGGGAGGATACAAGGGATGGGATAACCATTGAGATGTAACAAGAATAAATTAATAATAAAAAAATATTCAGGGGGCTGGAGAGATGGCTCAGAGGTTAAGAGCACTGTCTGCTCTTCCGGAGGTCCTGAGTTCAATTCCCAGCAACCACATCATGGCTCACAGCCATCTGTAATGAGATCTGGTGCCCTCTTCTGGTGTGCAGGCAGAACACTGTATATGTAATAAATAAAAAATAAATAGATAAAAAGAAGGCAAGGGAAGTGACTCCCTTGCCATTAAAAAAAAAATATATTCAGTTACGAAATTAAAAAAAAAATATGTTAGCCAGTATAGAAAGACCTAGTTGTTTGCTAACCTTAGGAGCCAGGTGTTTTCTGCCAGACCTGCAGAGACCGGTGGAGCTATTTAAATGCCGTGTGGGTAGCCTGTGACTAAGCCTTTGTTCCCCTGACATGGAAGGAGGAAGGGGGTAGAAGGCTTGGAGAACATTGTGGTGTAATCTTGAAAGTTCTTCCATTATTAAAAAGAGAAATAAAAGAGCTTCTCTCTGTGTTGGAGGGTCTTGTGCACTGTGGTTTTCGGATACTGATTTCGGTGTCTTGAGATCTGTCATAGGCATTGTTATGTATGTTGAACCATCTCTTTGTATCCGTGTGATGTAAAGAATGTTCCCTATTTATCCTTGATTTGTTAAAAAAAAAAAAATGCTGAAGCCTGTGACTGAACAGAAGAGAAGTAGGTGGGACTGAGGCTCCCAGGCTTGGGGTCTAGGAGGGACCAAGGCAAGAGAAGAGAAGGACGGAGCTCAGTGACTGGACTGCATGGAGCAGGAGCATGAGGGAGAGCACCATGGCAACAGACTGAGGGTGTAGACACCACCCAGAAGTCTCTAGATTGGCAAGTGATTGGCTTCTGTGCAGATGTTGAGGGCAGTCGGGTTAGAATGTCTTATAACCTGCCGAGCATAGTGCCTACAGCTTGACAATACATCTTAGTTCCTGTGTGTCATCCTTTGTAAAACTAGCTGTTTCATGGAAACTGCCGCCATATTACCTTCTGGCATATGTTATTATTTACCGCTTTATATCTCTGAGTGCTGGCAGACAGTGTGTGACCAACAGGCCCCTGTGCTTCCCTCCATTCTTCCCAGGCATACTGCGCACCTCCTCAGGCCCTGAAGCCCTCGGCTGCTGGGCTCTGGCATCGGGCCCTGTGTTTGTTTTCATCCAGGCAGCCTTGGCTATGTCCCTAACATGTGGTAGGGCTGCAAGAGCTTTAACTACTGGAAATCTACTGGTCCCCATCACCCCACTTCCTGTTTCATATGGGACATTCCCAGGATTACTCCTTAGTACTAGTTTCTGAACTTACTAGGTATTTCATCCACAAACCACATTTAGCATTGAAGAAATTGGAAGGGGCTAAGAAAAAAATTTTCAGCAAATTAGGAAACACCTCATGAGGCTGGGAAAAAATTGGTAAGCATTTCCTCTTCTTTGTCGTGTGCCCTAACTTGCCTATGTTGTATGGTTAGGTTTTTTACAGACTCCCCTAAAACCTCATCAAAAAGTGAAGAGGATTCAAGATTATATTGATTATCAAATATCTCATCTCATGCTTCAGGGTCATTTTCAGGCATCCGGGGATACACGTATTTAAAGGAGGCGTCATTAATGGTGCTGAAGGAGCCATCAACTGGCACTGCTGTCAGTAGTGCCATTTATACCATTCATTCTGCCTAAAAAAGGGAAAATTTTTTTACTTCTTAATCTAGTTTGATCATCCATTTTAGATTAATTCAATATATTGTCCTTCTCTTCCTAAAGTATTTTCATAGCAGTCTGAATTAATGTCCAGGTAACCCAAATTGAACATGGATATTTTCTCCTGGTTTATATGCCTTTTCAGTGTCCTTTCAGACACTTCTTCACCTAAACTTCTTGCAAAGACCAGGAGTTATAACCATCAACGCCTTACAGCAGTCTATGGCTGTGGTTATAATACTCATGTTCCTCCTTTCTTTAAAAAATGATACACAAGCTTAACATAAGGCAAGGACTTCCCTGTTCCCCTCCCCCCTTCTCATCTCCTTCCCTAGGGTCTTCCCTCTCTTATCTCACTGTCAACTTCACGTCCCTATTCCATGTGCCATTTGTTGCCAACTGTACACTCAGTGGGGCGTGGAAGAATGGAGCTGATAAGAGGCAGACTAAAGTCTGAATAAAGCCAACTTTACTCAGAGCCCAAGACAATTTCTACTTTGAGGGTTAATAAAAGTCGTATTAAGTCAGGTGGTGGGGGGGGGGGTGCACAATTTTGTTTTGTTTTGTTTTTTTTAACATTTCATTTTAATTTATGTGCGTTGGTGTGAGGGTGTCAGATCTTGGAGTTATAGAACAGTTGTGAGCTGCCATGTGGGTGCTGGGAATTGAACCCAGGTCCTTTGGAAGAGCAGGCAGTGAGTGCTCTTAACCACTGAGCCATCTCTCCAGCCCCCAGGGGGTGCACAATTTTAATTCCAGCAGTCGGGGGGCAGAGGCAGGTGGAGCTCTGTGTTTCAGTCGAGCCTGGCCTACAGAGAGTTCCAGGACAGCCAAGGCTACGCAAAGAGACCCTGTCTGGAGGAAACAAAGGAATGGTCATGTGAGTTCTCATGAGTTCAAGCTGAATACAACGAAAAGAAAAAGCCACAGGTAGCAAAACACAGTTTCCATAGAGGCATAAAAAGGATACTTTAAACTTTTAGTTGAATAACAGCAGCTAACAATAATTAGTAATTTGAAGTAAATTCATTTCTCTTTGCTCCACCAGAGAGGAGTATTAAAACATTCCAAGAACAATCCGTGGTTCCGTGGTTTGAAGAAACCAAGGTCACATGACTCTAGTCTTTTTTTTCTTAAAGTGTTCTCACAAGCACTCAGAATTTTCATATGACTTCATTCCTGGACTGTGTTCTGACAACACACCTAAAATATATTAATTTTAACTTTAAGAAGCCTTATGCATGAAGTAAGCCCTTTTCCTAATATGGAATCTCTCTCTCTCTCTCTCTCTCTCTCTCTCTCTCTCTCTCTCTCTCTCTCTCTCTCTCTAACACACACACACACACATCTGCATCCTGCTAAATGTGTTTTCTTTATATATATATATGTGTATATATATATATATGAAAATCAAAATAGTTTAACTTAGGTGTATATAATATTTAAAAGTATGTGCTCAAAGAAGTCAGAAAAGTGCATCATAACTTATGGACCTGGAATTACAGGTAGTTCTAAGCCATCTGACATGAGTTCTAGAACCAAACGTGGGTACCCAACAGCAGGAGTACTATTGAGTCTTCTCTCCAGCTCCCAAAGAGGCCATAACAACAAGAACATAAAGATGCCCCGTTATTCCTTCTGCCTCTTATCACTTGCATGTGAGGAAAGTTCCTGCTACATGGTCACTGTACAGTCGGGTGGATTTCGATCCCTCTGTGAGTGGACTCTGCACATTGCGTTTTATTTTTAACACAGTTCTTTGATGTGAGAAGACTGAAAGATTCAGTTGAGTAGAGATGAGTCCAGATTACGTTAGGGAAAGTTCCGTAATGTGATATAGGCTGAGGTTTTGGTTTGGGTTTTTTTTGGTTGGCTGGTTTGTTTTTGAGACAGGATCTCTATATAACTATGGCCATCCTGGGATTCGCTATGCGAACCAGTCTGGCCCCAAACCTCAGAGAGATCCACCTGCCTCTGTCTCCCAAGTGTTAGCATTACAGGTGTGCACCACTACAACCAACTGGGGTGTTTCTAAAATGACCTCCCTTTGAATGAGACAATAAAAAGATGATATAAGATTTAAACAGGAGCCATCTTTTTTTTTTTTTTTTTTATGAACAAAAATACATCTTGGAACTCTATAATGTATTAATTTCAAGTGGTAAATTGTGTCCCGTGTTCCTCAATATTTTGGTTATTTGTTTTGTTACTTTCGTCTTTTCAGAAAGATGTGTGTATGCGCCTGTGCCATGGTGTCCGTATGCCAGTCAGAGGAGGCCAATCTACAGGTGTTTACTCTCCACGTCCTTCATGTGAGTGCGAGAGATGAAACACGGGCAGTCAGCTTTGGCAGCAAGAGCTCAATTGGCTTGAATGCAGGGTAACAGATCTGTACCCATTAAAGGAATAACAACAAATAAAAGGTTTTTTACATTGCATCCATGCCCTAGCCCGCCGGGGTTCAACTAACGCTCGGGAGGAGAATTTTCCTGTATAGGGACAGAACACTAGACACGAAGAAGGGGGCAAGTCTGCATTCTGATCAAACTTCCTTTATTGAAAAATTTCACAGAGTTTATATAGGCACAGAGGCATGGGTATTTGCGTAAGCAAGGGTTGCTATGGATACCTAACTCTGGAATGCTTCGGTAGGTGTCTACCTTTACAACTGCTATAATTGCAGAGAGAGAAATTCCAGTAAAGTCATGAAGGATCTGGTTAGTCAGGAAAAAGCTCCCAGGACTGCTGCTCGCAGGCAGCTGGCCTTTAATCTGATCTTATCAGTAGTCTTACCGGAAAAGGAGTAGCTCAGGGGTCTAGAATGACCAACCCCCCCCAATAAACCACAACAGGTGTCTAACTGCCGACCTACGACAAGGTCAGCTGGTGTCTGGTGAATGGCAGACTGCTGGAGAAATAGGAACCTATGCTCTGACAAGATGGCTGAACATTGGCCATACAGCCCGTCCCCTACACATCCACATAGTCTAACCATTGTGTCTCAGAGAGATGTGGCCTAGCGATTCAGGACTCTCCACCCCCACAACCTTCTTTTCTTTCACAAACTAACTGCTCCTCTCGTTAAACTAGGGTAAGTTTCTATGAGTATATCAGGAACAGTAGCTTTGATAAAGACTATTTGCTTACAAAAGGCCTTGGACAGACACTGATCCCTTCGCTAATATATATACCTTTTACAATGCTTGAATAGTACAAATCTAAGAGGGTTCTACAGTGTGGCTTTCATGTGTCTGTTATTAAAATTTTGACATCTGTTAGGGCATTCTGTCCTTGTCTTGTTTCTTAGAGGGATGCCTTGCAAACACTGATCATCTGCCGCACACTGAGGCATATGGCGTTGTGAAAATGCTGTGCTTATTTAAACTGGTGCTTTTCCTTAAAACTTCAAGGCACATTAGATTTTCCTCAGAGGCACACATGTATCAGCTTGCACACGAAAATTACCTTCCAAAAAAATAAATAAATAAATAAATAATTAAAAAAAAAAAAAGAAAATTACCTTCCATGTCTTCTAGAATTTTTACAATGTCCTTCAATATTGTGGCCTTAACCATTGGTAGCCTCAAATATAGTACCGGAAAAAGGTACATAATTGTAAAATTATGCAAATGTTATTAGCCACGTGCCTCCAACAAACATCTATATATCAGACAAAGTCCCTAACCGTCTACAATGGTCAGACTTTGAAGGCTCATGTGAATTTGCATCAACCTGGAGAGCCAGCCTTGGGAAAGCATCCATCCGCAGGGAACTGAAAGAAGAGATTGCCAGGTGCCAGACAGGCTGCTAACAGTGAGCAGCTGTGACAGCCGGAACCTGCAGATACAGGCTACACCGGGTCTTAATGACTCACCTCACACCTCTGCCCCACCCATAACTGGTAACAACTCCATGACTGTTTTTTCCTAAGATACTAATGATTCCTATATTCAACCTTCGATTTCCTTTGTTCTGTCAGCTCAAGCATGCCCTGGGAACCCATGCTTTTATTTTCATTTTCTGTTTGCTTTGACATAAACAAGCTATGGGGAAAACATCCTACTATGGTTTCCTTCTCCCTTAATTTAAATTTTTTTCTATGAATGAGAATTTAGTCCCAGATTGCATAGGGTAAACTATACTGTACCTTCTCTAACCCAGGCAGCCTGATCTATAGAAAACCATCTCTAAAAGGGGAAATTTAGTTTGAGTTCTTTTTATGCACTACATGTACTTAGATTGAAGGTTGTAACTGGGATGGATGCATTATGAATCGGAGAAGGTCAAGGAAATGTTTATTTCAAATTTTTTTTTGTTATTCGAGACAGAGTTTCTCTGTTTCCCTGGCTGTGCTAGAACACACTCTGTCGACCAGGCTGGCCTCAAACTCACAGAGATCCTCTGGTCTCTGCTTTCTCATTGCTGAGATTAAAAGTGTTCACCATTAATATGTTAGGCCCATTACTCGGAACCCAAAAAATACCACCAGGAGATGAAACCAATGCAAGCAGAAGAGGATCTTTATTCTCAGCTCGAGCGGGGTTTCCAACTGTGACCAACACTTGGAGCGCTGGATTGAGGGTAATTTATAGGTTCCTTTCCCTCCCAGCACCCCCAAAGCAGGGGGATCTCAATTTAGGAAACTCCTGTTGGTTAAGATACAGAACGGGGTTTCTGGCCTTCGTTGTTCTCTCCCGCAAGGGGGCAGCATCTGGTCTTGGGCTTCAGTCGGAACATCCTGTGGAGTCGGGCAATAGCGCAGCTAGGTTATGTGCTGGGGCCTTCTGGTCCAGTTTCCTAGCAACCATATCTCTGGTAGGCTGAAAGGAATACCGTGAGGTTGGTCCGTCCTCGCAGCTGTGTTCAGGGCTATTTCTTAAACTTTGCCCCAGTGTCCCTGAAACGCGATTTTTTCTTCTGGCCTCTCAAATACTTGGCATCAAGGAAATATGTATTTCCTTGGAAATATTGGAATCAAATTTTTCAAGGGAGCCAAAATCCTTCCTAATTCACAGCCATTAAAAGTTTACTGGTCTTTTTGGCATGTTCAATATATACACTCAGGTTTGGCTACGTGAAGTTTGAGCACAGACAAGCTAAAATCACACTGACAAAAATACAAGGAGAATTCATTGTATTTCCAGGTATCCCAGAGTCACATCTTGAAGGGCAGAGAAACTGAGCACCGTCTTTCATCTTCTTGATCCCTAAAGGAAGGGAGGAGAACACAGGTATCCAGGCACACATCAGAAAAGGAGACCATCTCATAAATGTATTTGTTAATGTTCTTCTGTCTCATGGCAGTAAGGAAAAATACCGGTAAAGAAAAGAAAATGCTAGAATGATCCAAACCTGGAAATGTCCTCAGTATGAAGGATTTAGATTAAAATGGTTGGATGTCTCAAGACTAAGAGAGAACAATTGAGAAGTAATATGAATGAATTAGTAAAATATATTTTTTGTGAGTCGTGAAGGTCTCAGTTCGCCATTTAAGGAACACAAAGGATGAGACTGTACAGTGTATTAAAGTTGGCGAGATGAACAGTTTCAAGGATTGGCTAAGGGGCTCTTGTAGGCCTTTGAACATGTTAATCCTTTCAAGATACCAGTCAGGGATCACCTGTCTTTCTACGTCTGACAGTTGAGATCTTTCACAGAGGGCCTCTGGTGGGAAACCCCAACACTGCTCCCCAACACCCCAACTACAGCTAGAAGAAGCCAGATGGGATGTTGCCCCAATAATCGTAGGGTAAGCTCCTCAGAGAGGGTGGGAGAGGAGGCGGAGCCTGGCTAGGTACTTTTAGATGAAAAGACCTCAAAGTAAATGAACCTGTTGCTTTCTTGACTGAAAGCCAGAAGTGTCACTGGAACTGTTAGTATTTTCATCCTTACCAGAGTTCAAAGATGCCAAAAGTGTTTTCAGAGCTCTGATCTCTGAGCTAAGTGACTCTAGGGGCTTTGGGAAGGAGGAAAGTTTAAAGTATCAATGAAATATTGTTAAGAGAAAAAGCCCCATGAGCCGGAGAACAGAATCTCTGGCCTGGGTGCAGGTTGAACACTCTACTAGGGACAGGTCAATGACTTGACCAAGGGAATGTGCCTATGAAGCAGGGCTGCGCAGTAAACAGCACTAATGAAATAGATGCAATAATTGTTCCTTTTTTACTCATGATCTGTCTCAGGATTTTGAATCAACTAATACTAAACAAATGCTCCCTCCCCACTGCAGTTTCTTTCTTTTTTTTTTTTTTTTTTTTTTTTTTTTTTTTTTTTTGGTTTTTCAAGACAAGGTTTCTCTATGTAGCCTTGGCTGTCCTGGACTCACTTTGTAGACCAGGCTGGCCTCGAACTCACAGCGATCCACCTGCCTCTGCCTCCCGAGTGCTGGATCTAAAGGCATGTGCCACCACGTCCAGCTTCCCACTGCAGTTTCTTATTCCAACTTAGGACGTAGCAACAACATCTTAATGAGTTTGAAGTTAATAGTGTATAAAAAAAAGACATAGAGGGCTGGAGAGATGGCTCACTGGTTAAAAGCACTGGCTGCTCTTCCAAAGGTCCTGAGTTCAATTCCCAGCAACAACATGGTGGCTCACAACCATCTATAATGAGATCTGGTGCCCTCTACTGGGGTGCAAACTGACATGCAGGCAGAAGATTGTATAAATAATAAATAAATACATCTTTTTAAAAAAGACATAGAAATGTGTTTAAAAATCAAATATGTGGGGTTTTTTTCTTCATCAAATACTATTAAGTGTTGCGGTTAATTTAAAAGTATGGCCTAGTAAATACTTATTATTAGGCTGTAGTCATGAGAGTGGTATTATCTAGCCCACTTTTACAGTCAATAAAGACACAGACACCTGATGTATTTTCAAATAAGCCTTTCCCTGGGGCAAGGCAGATATTACCTCCTAAGCAATCTTACACTATCTCCCGGCCTCCATCTCATTCCATCTGCTTCTAATCATTTCTATCTGGTCTACCACTCATCCGTAATCCCAAAATATTTGCTAAAGTTGTTCATCTGGGCCATCTCTTTCCATGAGGAATTCAGAGTTCCTCTTCTGGGCCCACTTGGCTCTTTTCTTCTCCCATGGCAATTCTCCTCCTTCTTCCTCCTCAGTTCCATCTATCTCCCTTTCCCAAGATCCTCCCTGTTTTCAAAGGCCCATAAACCTTAACCTCAGCTATCTCATTTGCCCGCCCAGGTGTGTTAGCTTTCTTTTGGTCAAATAGGAATATGTTTTTAGGCAAGGTTATTCAAGAATACCTGGGGCACAGCAAGCAGACCTCAGGGACCAGTAATTAGTATCAAAATACATCAGACCAACCTCCAACAATTATGCTTGGATTTGGAAGGAGGAATTCAAATATTTTTAATCTTCCTATCCAGTAAAACTGTTTTTTTTTTTTCTCAAAGGTACACTTCCCTATGGTAGGAATTTAATAACCTGGAGCAGGGACTCTTTTCTCCTTAGAGAAGTGCCTCTCTTCCCTTTCCTGCCCCATGTGCTCTGCAGCAGTTCTTTCCAGACTATCCAAAGGAATACGACTAAGTTCGGGTCCCAGCCAAAGGACAAAGATACAGTCTACTTTCCTTAGAACGATTTCAAGTTCAGCTTCTGCCTAGGGCAAGAGTAAAGCTTGGCTTGTCCAGACACTACAGTTGGAGTGCTGGTCTCTTTCTTGGCCACCCTGAACTTACTTTTCACACGCACACAAACAAAACAACCTTAAGGATAATTTAACACCCGCCTCCTGCCACACAGGCTACTGCACACGAGGTGCAATCTGCCTGATCTACCTGCTCACCACCACGGATTCCTGGGAAAGCAATGCAGCTCACATACTCAGGTACGTAGCGGCACAGGAGACACCATAGACTCAGATGTTGGCCCTGGAGCCAAACCCTGGAAAGAACCAATATGTCACTGCTCACTGAAGCTTCCACTCCAAGGCCAGGCCAGAGACCCTCGTTGGCAAGGGTCACCCAGCTAGGTGGGTGAAATTTTAAATATGAAAGGGAGGACAGGACTGTTCCTAGGTATGTTGGAGAAGGTTTATTTTAGATAAAAGGGGAGAGCACAGCTTGAGGCAGTGACATTTGTGAGAGTCCAGAGTGAATGTGACCCTAAGCCAGACCATGTGAGGAAGAGCAGCAAGAGAGAAGAGCCAAGAGAGTAAAGGATAGATGAAAAAAGCCAGGTAAGCAAAATGGCTGGATTATATCGGGGAGGGCAGCCCAGTCCCTGGGCTGGAGAAGTTTAGGGTAGGGGTAGAACATGCCAGCCTTACTCTATAACAGGTAGTGACTGTGGCATGCTAGGATACACTGGAAGCCATGCCTGCTTTGATATGTTAAGTAGTTACCTTAGTTTGCCATTTGTCCCAGGTTTGAGATCTAACTTCCCAGCCTTTTCATTGATAATAAGCGAAAAGTGCTGGTGCAGCTGTTAGGATTCTGCTTCAGTCTGCCCTACCTGTGATGTCATAGCCTATCTGCTACAGGGGTGTGGCCCTGCCCAGGCCTGTGTAAAAGGACAGTCCTATATTGCGGGACGGTCTGGTGTATTTTGATGCTAATTAATAAAAAGCCATCTCACCTGGGCAGGGCAGAGGAGGTAAAGGTGTGGCTAAGGTGCCGGAAGGAGAGAGAGGAATCCTGGGAAGAAAAGGAAGAAAGACCACGAGGAAGAAGGAGAGACCCCAAGAGGAAGGAAGAGTAGGAGGCCGCCATGGGTTAGCTTGGTAGAAGTTATTAGAAACAGATGGCATGGGATTGAGACAGGGATCCCATGCCTGCCCCACTATGGGAAATAGTTTAGAGGATTAATGTCTGCCCTGCCCCCAGGTTAACTAAGGCTATTTTAAAACATATCCAGTGTCATTGTCTTCACTGATCACTACCCGGACCTACCTGGACCTATTGGTAATACAGATAATTTAAAAACAATAGTCCTACCTCCCTCTTCCTCCTTCTCCCTTCCTTCCCCCCCCCCCCCCCAGTATCTCTGTCTCCGTCTCTCTGTCTGTCTGTCTGCCTGTCTCTCTCTCTCTCTCTCTCTGGGGTACGCTTCTCCCCTCTCCTTCTCTTCCCCATGCTCACTTATTAAACTCCTCTATAACATAATATCTGCTGCCTGGTATCTTATCGCCCTCTAATCATTTTCCTATATTCTTAAATATACAATTGGTGCCCGGGACTCTGAAACGAAACCCATAGGACCATTCCATTGTCTAAATTTCTTTATCTAAGTCCTGCTCTCTCACCTCCCACGCGTGCCCCAGGACACCTGTGAAGAAGCCTTTCCAACGAGCTTTTCAAGACTGCCACTGAGACCGTGATTCTAAGCTGAGGTAAATTTCTGCTGCCTTGCCCTCTCCCTGGCCCAGCGTGGAGCACAGGTGATCCACTCTGCTGCATGGTTGGGCACCTCCCCGCCAATGGCTCTGTTTGAGGTGAACCCAGGTGTGGACTAGCGGACTGGCAGACCTTCTATTATTGGTAAGCAAATGCCAACCACAGAGTGTGGCTAATTTTAGGTCCCGCTGATTCGAGTGACTTTGAATGGGCCGCATTCTGCCAGCCAGCATGTAGGTACACCCTCCACCGCTATTCCCCCTACCCTTGCGTGTCTCTGGGTTATTCCTGCCCCATGGGCTACACAAAGCCTAGGTGGGATGGAGTCACCAGAGAAACCCCACAGCTGCCACCACTGCCACCGAACTTCCCTGGCTGCACTGCACAGCCTGGTCACTACAGCCTGATAGCGTTTTCAAATTTGCCTGCTACTGGGTCCTCACACCACGTGGCAGTTGCCATGTTGGTTTGGGATGGAGGAGGTGGAGCATGCGCTCTCCATGCCATCTTTGAGGGCATCCAGGTGACTGGCCGCCATCTTTGTTCCAGTCAAACACATGGCAGCCGGGGGCTTCCTATCCAGGCCCCTCCCCTTTTCCCAGAAAGGGTCTGCTGGCGGCCCTTTCACAGTCTCTACTCCTTCGCCCCGCTTGGGGCCAGGGAAGGCCAGATCCAAGACGTTTTTGTCTCTAATTTATGCCTTTATAAATTCATAGACAATTAAATAAATGCTGTTCCTACCATAATGAGTGAGTTAACCCAGAAGCAGAAATACTCAAATGGTATATACTCACTTATATCTGCATACTAGCCCAAGGGGCATGTCCCATGAAAGTCTTCACTAACCAGGAAACTGGGACAGAGGGGAGGACATCCTATTGGGATTCTAAATGAGAGAAGTATGGGAGAATAGCAAAGTTGAAGGATCCAGAGGGTCCTAGCAACCTACAAGTAGAACATTACGATAGGCAGATTTGGGCCCAGGGGTCCCGCTCAAACTATGGCACCCCCTACCCAGATCTAGCCAATGGACAGGACATTCTCCACAGTTGAGTGGAGAGTGAGGTATGACTTTCACACGTATTCTGGTGCCTCATATTTGACCTTGTCCCCTGGATGGGGAGGCCTGGCAGCGCTCAGAGGAAGGATAGCAGGCTACCAAGAAGAGACTTGATACCCTATGAGCATATACAGGGGGAGGAAGTCTCCCTCAGTCACAGTCATAGGAGAGGGGAGTAAGGGAAAAATGGGAGGGAGGGAGGAATGGGACGATACAAGGGAGGGGATAACCATTGAGATGTAATATGAATAAATTAATAAAAAAATTAAAAATAAATAAATAAATGCTGTTCCTACTGTCACCAGGTAACCTGGATTCAACTATAGGCTTCCTGGCTAATGAGTTTGATACGTTTTTTAAATTATTCTATAATGTTCTACTGTATTAACATTCATCTGTTTTCAATGTTAAGATTTAATCACTGCCTTGAAACATGTTTAGCCTGTAATTCTAAATATGATGTTATTGATCATACAGGAAAACTGTTCTGCTCTCTTTTTATGGACAGTCTTTATGTTTTTAATGCTCCAACATAGCAGGTATAAAACCTAAAGTCTTAGTCTTTAAGTATTAAGACAAACTATAAACAAAGTTTGTCTATCTAAACATTCTTAAGATATATAAGGCCATGGTCTCGTTGCCATCTTAACTAAAAGGCTGAGGATGTTTCCTGAACCCCCATATAGGAACTGGTAAAATCTTTAATAAGCCAAGAGGAGCCTTCCTGACAGGCTCAGTTACAACACAACTATACTCCAGGCTTTACCCACTACCCCTGAGGGAAGAAAACAGGGGTCTGCAATGCCCCCTCCTTCTGGGGTCCAGCCTGAGCCAGCGCCACCAGGGACCTGTTTCAGATGCAGCCAAAAAGGAGACACTGGTCCCACAGCTGCCACAGCCAGAATGGGACACTGGTCCCACAGACATGCCTGCTGGCAAACTAGCCTGTGGAGGCTTGTTCTCTGTGCCCAGGCGCTGGAGGGTCAAACAGCACAAGGGCTCTAGACATTTCTAGCCTTCAAGCTCCTTGACCTGGTACAGTACAGATGGCTCTTAGGTTCAGCAGCCTCACCACACCCAGGGTAATGCTGCAGGTCTCTTTTAATTTCATACCCCGGCTACACAGTTGCATGGCCAACTTCTATCCTGGGAGGCTTCAGATACCTTCCCAGCCTCTTCATAAGCAGGAGACCAAACTTTAACTGTCAAGTCTCGATACAGTCTACCTTGTTACCGTTCTTTATTTTTATTTCTTTTTTGATTTTTCAAGACAGGGTTTCTCCGTGTAGCCTTGGCTGTCCTGGATGGACTCACTTTGTAGACCAGGCTGGCCTTGAACTCACAGCGATCCGCCTGCCTCTGCCTCCCGAGTGCTGGGATTAAAGGCGTGCGCCACCACCGCCCGGCTTGTTACCATTCTTTTAGCTAAAGGACAGTGACTGTTTACAGCAATTTCACCTATGTCTTAAAGCTTCCAAGAAGGTGTTTAGAAGTTAAATGTTTAGATGGTCTAAGAAGGTGATTTAAGTTGGTAAATGCAAGTTGTAACGGTTAAAATGTCTAAAAAGATGTTTTATTCACCCTGTTGCTATGCTGTTGTTGATTTAACTGTTCAAAGTATTGACACTAATCAATGGAGCTCTGATTTATTAGTCTAACTATGGTAAAAAAAAAAAAAAAAAAACTTCCACTATACAATCCTATATTAATCCTATATTAATTAATCCTATTAATTAATTAATTAATTAATCCTATATTAATCCAAGCTCAAAAACTTAAGTTTCCTTTTGTTTGTCTTTTTCTTAAAATGTCTCCTATTGTACTAAAATTACATGCTTCCAGTCTTCTGAACACAGGGAAGAAGCCCCTCTTTCATGATGTGAAGTGATGCTGAACTGGGATTTTGCCTTCTGCCCTAGGGGAGATTTCTGTCCTCCCGATATTGCTGTTCTACAGGTGTCAGAAGGGTTCCATCAGGCTTCTGCCTCTCCTGAGCTCACCTCAAAGAGTAGTTGTGCTTTTAACACAAAGTTCTTTTCCCAAGCGTCTGCTATGCTGTATGCCTACTGCCTTTTCCCACAATGTGTGCACATGTCCAACAATGTGTTTTTCACTGCAGATTTCAAACGATGATGATGCTAACATGTCTAAAATGTATCTCCCTTTATGAACTTAAAAGGATTCTTGTAAGCTACAGAAAATCCATCTCTCAGGTCCAATGGAATCCAGATAAATACTGTCAATCCAAAGCCTAGGTTTGTCACCCGTTGTCTATCTCTGAGCGTAGGACTCCTCCCCCTTTCACTGGCTTTGGGGAGTCTCCTCTCCCTAACTACCTGATTACCCCCTCTCTGCACCCAACACAAGCTGAATTCTTCCCTCCTGCTTGTGTAAATGCTTCCCTTTGTCCCTTTGTCCCTTTCTGGTTCACTGGGAGCGGAGGGTCCCCGACCCTGGTCTGCATGACTGAGGCTGGTTCTTCTTGCCGACCTACCATCAGGACCTTTCCTATCGGGCGAGTTTTCAGACGTAGCTTCTTTCCCACAGCTGTCTTTGCGTTTGCAGCCACTGTCCAAACCCCAGTGCCCTGGGTGGCGGCGTCTCCAGGCCAGTTCGTCTGCCGTTGACCTGTGCTCCTCTGGTCGCTGGTCAGTGCTGACAAGCTGCTGAACAGTCTGGACCTGTTTCTCCTTAAGTCACTATCCATTTTCGGGGACACTCTAATGGATTACTGGCTTCACCTCCCCATTGGAAATGTTCAGACGCCTGTTCCGCCTAGCACACCTTTGGGGTATCTTTCAGGGACTCTTAAGTCCCTATCTGAAGGAGAGAAACCTGTTCTTTAGGATCCCAAAGGTGGGACTCGAACGGTCTCGTGAGAGCACAGGTGATGTTAATTCACTAGAAGAGCAGCCACCTCGTGCAGGAGCTTAATTGCTACCAGATGATAAAGATCCTGGGAACAGACTCTGGGAGGAGATACATAATTGAGCCCAGAACTGGCGGCGGAGGGATCGAAGACTTGGGATAGATTTGGCTGTTCATCACTGCCCTTCAAGACGCTCCTAGAGAAAACTGCTGGAGGGAAGGCTTCAGAGCTCCGGCTCCTGCTGAGGCTCTGGGGTCTGGTTACCCCAGGTTCCAGTGAAAGAAATCCTGTGGCTCCCGACCAGAGAATCGTTCCTCGGGACTGATATCCTTAAGGTTTTGTTGTTGTGTCGATTAATCCTCATTTCCTACTGTTTTGGTAATCGGGTTATAATTGACATAGCCTCGGTCAATAAGTTGTTAATAAAATATTTTGGTTAAGAAAATTGAGTCTCAGTGGTTAAGAGTGCCACCTGCTCTTCCAGAGGTCCTGAGTTCAATTCCCAGCAATCACATGGTGGCTCACAACCATCTATAATGTAACCTGATACCCTCCTCTGCAGATAAAGCACTCATATGCAATAAATAAAATAAATAAATCTTTAAAAAAAAAAAAAGAAAGAAAGAAAATTGAGTCTACACCTATCCCCACGTCAAGGGCCTCTAAACGTACATGCTTCTGTAACCAAACTTGAACAGATGCAAAGCTAAACTGTTTTAACTATTGCCAACAATTCGGTAAAATGGAAGAAAGTTCCCCACGTTCAAACCTTTTCTTTGCCCTTGCAAAGTTTTCAAGCATTGTCAGCATTCTCTTTCCTTATTTTCAAGCCTCTCTTTCCTTTGCTTGCCCAAGAGTTTCAAATGTACACCTAAAGGGAATTTTCTCCCTAACCTATTAACTTTGTCTTCTTAACACATATGTGTTCTAGTATCCTGTTTCCTGCATCTGGGACATCGTCAAAGCAGCTACCGTGTGCTCCAGCGCAACCTCAGAGAGTGTGCGAGCTGGACCTGCATTGCCCTTCCCAGCTGCAGATGTTCTCAGACCCTTGACAGCAAATGCAACAGCCTGTTCTTCTGGAACCTGGCCAACATTTCAGCCTTTTAAACCCCCTATCGCAGCCCCACTGCCAGCAGGAAGTAGTTATGACAATTACTTCACCCCTTTATCCATTTACAAAAGGCTGAGATGGAAAAAAAAAAAAAAATGCCGGGCGTGGTGGCGCACGCCTTTAATCCCAGCACTCGGGAGGCAGAGGCAGGCGGATCGCTGTGAGTTCGAGGCCAGCCTGGTCTACAAAGTGAATGCAGGATGGCCAAGGCTACACAGAGAAACCCTGTCTCGAAAAACCAAAAAAAAAAAAAAAGGCTGAGATGGTGTGCTCCAGGCCAAGGGCAAACAGCTCCAGGTTCCCCCAGCATTCCTCGGTCCCTATCTGATGCAGGGACATGGCTGACACACACTACCCTCTACCTTAAACTTTCAGGGCAGAACTTTTCCTTCCTCTTCACCATATTATCTGGACATTTTGTTGCTACTGCCTTTTCTCTCTCTTTTCTCCCTTACCTACATTTATATACTTTAACTTACCTTTATATAAAAATAATCCAATGTTAGGATTCTGCTTCCGTCTGCCAATGTGATGTCATTGCCTACCTGCTATGGGAGTGTGGCCCCGCCTACCTCACCCTACTCTTTTTTTTTAAGATTGATTTATTTTATGTATACAATACTCTGCCTCATGTATACCTGCAGGCCAGAAGAGGGCATTAGATCACATTATAGATGGTTGGGAGCCATCATGTGGCTGCTGGGAATTGAACTCAGGACCTCTGGAAGAGCAGTCAGTGCTCTTAATCTCTGAGCCATCTCTCCAGCCCCCCTCACCCTCCTCTTATTCTACCTCCCTCTTTCTCCTTCTTACTCTTTCTGTCTTTTTCTGTCTCTGTCTCCCCCCCTTCTCTGGGGTACCCCTCCTCCTCTTCTTCTCTCCCCCATGCTCATTTAATAAACACCTCTATAGCATAATATCTGCTGCCTGGTAACTTATTATCTTATTGCTTTATATCTCATTTTCTTTACATCTTATTTTTTAATATTAAACATAAAAACAACCTTTTCTATGACTATTTCCTCTTTTGTGGCATTGTTGTTGGGGACCTTAGAAAACTGGACTGCTGGCCACAGCTGGGAAGTACAGGTTATTTCACTTGCTGCCCAGGCTCTGCAGGACCATCTTGGGGGTTGGCAAATGTAGGCAGCATTGCATTGCATCAGTCTGCGAGGCTGGAGAA
The DNA here is from genome assembly GCF_903995435.1 of Acomys russatus. Taxonomy (NCBI): domain Eukaryota; kingdom Metazoa; phylum Chordata; class Mammalia; order Rodentia; family Muridae; genus Acomys; species Acomys russatus. The sequence continues at coordinate 2,859,978 of NC_067167.1, read as the reverse complement.
CCTGGCCTAGCCACTCTGGAGCCACCTGGGATGTAGATTCTCAGGGAACACCTGGGACTGTTGAGTCGCTGGAGCAGTTTACAGATGATTTTAAATCTGGATAGGAGTTTAGGGGGACATTTTTGCCCAGGTGTATATTTGAAACTTCCAGTCCCACAGTCCTTGTGGTTGGGGAAGGGGAGGGGGGAGAGAGAGAGAGAGAGAGAGAGAGAGAGAGAGAGAGAGAGAGAGAGAGAGAGAGAGAGAGAGAGAATATCCCACCCTGAGAAATAGGCAGCTAGCGAAAGTTAGGAGTATTTCTCTAGAGTCCATTTGATCTGTGAAAGATGGATCCAAGTCAATTCTCTAAAGCTTACAAGAATTTTTGAAATTTATAAAAACAGCGAAAAGTTTTAGATATGTTAGATTACTAGTGTTTGTAATCTGTATTGAAATCTGCATTGTAGAAATAGCAGTAGACTCAAGCCTTTGAGTCATAGTAAAAACTTGGGGACCCAAAAAATATTCTGGGTTAAAATTGTTAACGCTCTTTCCTGAGAGCAGGATATATAGATTTGACAGATGTTTTTCAGCACAACAATTGAGAGGCACTTTTTTTTTTTTTTTTTTTTTTTTTTTTTTTTTTTTTTTTTTTTTTTTTGGTTATTCAAGACAGGGTTTCTCTGTGTAGCCTTGGCTGTCCTGGACTTGCTTTGTAGACCAGGCTAGCCACAAAGTCACAGAGATCCACCTGCCTCTGCCTCCGGAGTGCTGGCAGAGAAGTACTTTTAAGTCTATTCTTAGAAGGCAACCAAAGGAAATTTAAAATCTTGAGCTTGTGACTGATAATAGTACTCTGTACTCAGAACTCCATTGATATTGAGATTTTAAACTTTAAAAGTTTCACTATAATAATAGCATAGAGAAGACCAGAAATTTGGAACAGTGTTATACCTTTATGTATTATACCTTGTATACTTAAGCTTTCATATCCTCAGACCTAAACACACATACTATGGCCCCCATAGACTCGTATGGAGTGCCACTTTTAGAATGTGTTGGAAAAAGCATGCCACTTGGGGTGGGCTTTGAGGTCTCAGATTCTCAAGCCTGGTCAGTGTGTCACACTCTTTTTCTGTTGCCTGCCAATTTCAGTTTAGAACTCACAGCTACCTCTCCAGCCACATCTGCCAGTATGTTGCCAAGACTCCTGCCATGATGATAATGGATTAAACATCTGAAACTGGAAGCTAGTCCCAACTGAATGTTTCCTACATGAGGATTGCCATGGTTGTGATGCCTCTTCACAGCAACAGAAATCAACCGTAAGTGGCTTTCTGAGACCTTTATAACTTGAGTTTTTATATCTTAGAACACATTCTCAGAATCTCAGAACTTACATGAACTTTAAACTTAACCATGAGACAGGAGCAGCCATTGCAAATCAAGTTCCTTTAAATAAAGAAATTGTAAAAAGTTACATTTGAACCTGTTTTTGTGAGTTTCTCTCTTTGGAGACTGATAGCAAGGTAAATTTTTTGTCTTTCTCAGCTGGGGTCCTAGCACTCCAGGAAAGATGCCTCAGGCCGTATTTTTACATATGAAGAGAAGGCAGCTGGATCCTGGGGGAGGAGGTGAGTGCTTGCCTGTTAGTCAATATCACCACAAATCTGAGAAAGATGGGTTATAGCCGGAAATATAATCCAGATAGGCGCAAGGAGCACTTAGAACTACAGAGACTTACCTGATACCTAGACAGTTGCCAGGGAAGATGGCTGTGTTGGGGGCAGTGGCCAGTCTTTGGCTGTTTTACAGGACAGTATTTAATCTTTGGCTGCCACAGAGAGCAGCATTGGCCTTCAGCTGCCAGTTCCAGGTCTGAGAGATTTTCCTACAGAGAAGGAATTTGGGGAGCTGACCCTACTTTGATCAGGCAGAGTAGGGCAATCAACCCAAAAGCGTCCACTGGAGCTTAGGTAGAGCCTTGGCAGCAGAGAGATATGGGGCAATTTTTTTCTCAGTGGCTAGAGTTACCACAATCCAGGTGGCGCACACTTATCTTCTTTGTAGACCTTAAGGTTCCTGCTAGGAGCTGGCATGTCTGTCTATTATGAGAAGCTTTGTTATGAAGAATTTTAAATGTTAAATAAGTAAATAAATCTGCTCATTCATCAGATCTCTGACGAGTTTGAGGACCATTATCTGTTAAGTATACATGATTTTGCTACTTGCTTTAGGCTTAACTTTGAAAATACATTTATATGTATGTCTTAATCATCTTTAACAGTTTATAAGTTAGGAGCTTATATAAGATTAGGATTTTACAGATTTATCCCTGTTAAGTTTAAGCCTTAAAATTTTGATTTGAAGATTTCATTGAAGATTCTTTAATATTAAAATAAAACTTTAAACCATAAGTGCAGTCCACAGAGAGACTGAGGACTTTATTCATCCTTTCAGATCCTTTTGTTGATCCATTTTAGACTATTATACTTTATTGTATGACTCAGTTTATCCAGATAGTCAAAGGTTAACACAGTGGGCAAGGACAAAGAAGGTAGACAAATATTATTGTGAACTTGAATCAGCCTGAGGAATGTATAACCTTATTTATCAAGGATATGTTTTGTCACTTATCTAAGTTCTTTAGAAGCCTGGTGTTGAAGTTAGCAAAGACATTAGTTGTTCGGTGTAAATCTCTAAGTCAGCTTTTGTTAGTATGAGTAGATCTTTATAAATTTAAACATTTATGATACAAAAATACATGCCAATCCAAAATACTTTGGAAACCTGATATTATCTACTTAGTCTAAAAAGGAGATACACTGGTAAGCGGAGGGCTCAGTAGGACTAAGATGTTCTATAGGTGCCGCCTTAGTTGACTTATACCATGTAGTCATCTTAAGATGGTGAAGTCATATAGCATGTACCTGTGGTACCTACATAAAATATCTATTTTTAAACAAGAGTTAAATCACATATATAGAAAGCTATAGTAAATTAGCATATAGATTTTTAACCATACCCAATGATCTTAAAAATCTTGAGAAAGTTTGCAGCATAGTCTTAAGAGATTTTTAAAGAGCAGATTGCAGAGAAATCATAGAGATAAAAGATTTTAAGAGTAAGACATAGAGGAAGTATAGAAGAGAGCAAGTTTAGGTATATGAGATTTGGGTATCATTTGCATAGTGGAAGTTGTTATGATTTGTGAGAATTTGGAAATCATGTGTGTTGTTTGTAGTCTAGAGGGAATTTCTATGAGCTCCAAGTGGGGGCTGAGAAGAAGTGTGTCGCGGCCCAGATGGGCTCCAGCCTGGAAGGGCTCAAGCATGAGCTCTGCCCAAAGAGGAATGTGAACCTAGGTCCTCTGGAAGAACAGTCAGTACTCTCAGCCGCTGAGCCATCTCTCCAGCCCCTCGTGTTAACCTTGCTGCTCTTCCTGCACATCCCTCTGTCCCTGACACAATGTTTATGTACCACACACTTGGACAAGTGGAGTTCATGGCGCATTTGTCATTTATATTCTGGGTTTTGTTTTGTTGCTTGATTTATTTATTTTTTTAATTTTAGGAAATACACAAATGATCAAATCTAGAAGTGGTCCTACCTCAGGCTATTAGTCTGATGCTTTTTAGAGACAAAATATAGGCATCTTGACTCATGACTGCAATCTCACCACTTAGAATACTGGGGCATTTTAAGTTTATTTATTTATCTACTTATTTTTATTGTGTCTATTCTGTGTGGGCATATGTCACACATGATTCAGGATGGGAAGTGACATGACTCTATTCCTGGACCATGCTCCATCATCTATCCCTTTTTTTTATTTTTAAACACAGGATATCCAGAGTGGCTTTGCCTTAAGGTGCTGTAATTGTTATTTGACACACGAGTACCCTATAAGTGAGAAAATTATGAATAATATTAGAAAAGTGAAAGCGTTGTGTGCAATAGTCTGTTACCAGGAATAGGGATGCAAACCATGTCCAGTACTATCAGTAATATTATTATACTTATCAGAAAAATCTAGAGAAAATAGCTTAAAAAGAGACCCATGTGATTACTAGTTCTGGTATCTTGTAGAAAATAAACCAATATTTGCCTTTAGTAACAATATGAATGTTATGATGTCCTATACAGATGGAAAGTAAATTGCATCCCAAGGAAAAATTAAACACAGTCCCTTCTTCACACATATGGATGAGTCTGTTATGCTCCCAAGGTCCAGTCATAAACATATTATCATTAGTAAAGATAGCAGGAGCTGGATCTGTCCAAACTACAGGGTGAAGTAAAGGATGAGGAAGAACAATGCACATGTTCAGGGATGCTCACGGCAGATGCACATGGCCAGGACAGATAGCGTCACTAGAAAAGACTCTCCCTTGGTACATACAGCCTTTCCTAGACCCCAAGTGGACAGACTTGACTTCTGATGATATGCTCACTATCTCCTTTTGCTCTTTAACTGAAGATTTGCTATCTTTCTGGTGACTTCCGCTGTCTGCTCACCCTCTACCATTGTCTTTGATGGCCCACAGCCAGAAGAGCTGAGGAGGCTTCCGTAATACTTCAGTAGATCCATCAGCAATGACAAATACCCCTTCCCAATTTTTCCAGCCAGCCAGGATTCAAAGTCTCAAATTGTTTAAACCACACAGGCCTGTTTAAAGGCAGTTTAGAGTGCTCTGTTCAGAAATGTATTTTAGTTCTCAAACATGTATCACATGCAGGCAAATTTTAAAAATAAGTGCAAGAATATCCCTTGGTCTCCCCCTTTTATGCCTTAGTTAATTGTTGTTTTAATGTTCTGTGTGCTCTCTCAATTATATCCTGGCCTGGAGGATTATAAGTAATGATTATAATACAATTAACATTGGATTCTTTAAAGAACTTCTTAAACTTTTACTAGTATAGACTGGTTCATTGTCAGTTTATATAAAAGTAGATGCTCCCATAACAAAAATGTGTTTATGAAAAAGAACATACTGCACAAGCGTTCTCTGAGGATTGAGGCATAGCCCCCAAATTCTTGGAATATGTATCAACGCAGACATGCTGTTATGGTATCTGAGGAACAAGAGCAATGTGAGTGACCTCCATTTACCTGAATTGGTACTTTAACTCTGGAAATAACCTCGGCTATATGACCATGACAGTGTAAGAGAGCACACAAAGGCCATTCCTGCACAACTGTCAGGTTTGTCTAAGTGGGGTGTGACACATGAAGTCCATGAGCATTTGTGTGTGTGTGTGTGTGTGTGTGTGTGTGTGTGTGTGTGTGTGTGTTGATGTTCCTTTTGTGGAGAAGTAAATACAAGGCCGGTTGGTGCATCGGCTTTCCTGTTCCCTTCTGCAATAAAACCAGGGAGGGTTAGAGTGTGCACAAGTGTGAGAAATACACAAAGGATATGTGCAAGTTTCAACCAGAAATAGTAATGGGAGCATAACAGGATTTGAAAACAAAACAGAAACAGTTTCTATTGCTGAAAACAATCCAACTGCATAGCGAAAATCTGAAATGTTATTCAAGGGCTCATGAATGAACCATAGTAGATGAAGCAAACAACAGTTCCACCTGTTGGGCTGAGGAAGAAGTATGGATTGATTGATGAGTATCTGGACCACGAATCCCTCCTACAGCATTAGATGAGCCATCAGTAACATAAGTACCTGTCTGCGGAGTAGGAGGAAGCTGGACAATTTTTATAATCACGAATTCAGTTCATATGAGAAAATGCCACATCTTGCCAGCTGGATAACAATTTCCTATCCTTCTATGGTAATCTACAAATAAAATATGAAAATCCATAGAGTTGGGTTTTGTTTTGTTTTTTATTATTATTAATTTATTCTTGTTACATCTCAATGGTTATCCCATCCCTTGTATCCTCGCATTCTTCCCTCCCTCCCATTTTCCCCTTATTCCCCTCCCCTATGACTGTTCCTGAGGGGGATTACTACCCCCTGTATATGCTCATAGGGTATCAAGTCTCTTCTTGGCAACCTGCTGTCCTTCCTCTGAGTGCCACCAGGTCTCCCCCTCCAGGGGACATGGCCTAATGTGAGGCACCAGAGTATGTGAGGAAGTCATATCCCACTCTCCACTCAACTGTGGAGAATGTTCTGACCATTGGCTAGATCTGGGTAGGGTTTTTTTGTTTTGTTTTGTTTTGTTTTGTTTGAGACAGGGTTTCTCTGTTTAGTCTTGGCTATCCTGGACTCCCTTTGTAGACCAGGCTGGCCTCGAACTCACAGCGATCCTCCTGCTTCTGCCTCCCGAGTGCTGGGATTAAAGGCGTGCGCCACCACGCCCGGCCTCGAAAACCCATAGAGTTGTGTAATGCTCTTAAACATTGTTATGGGTAATATAATTCAGCAACAAGAGTAAAGAAAGCAGTATTCCGTGGCCCTTATGATGGAAATAAACCCATTCCAAGTGTTTACTCTCTTGTGCTGTACTACTTGTAGGAGACAATTTAGTGGGAGAAGCAACTAAGTTTAAAGGCAGCAAAGGATCCTCATGATACACAAATCTCCCTTTTAGTCTGGATTCTAATAGCTGTAGTTGTTTTCTTGCCTCAGGAGATACTATGTGAGAACTGTGAAGTCATGTCTCACCTTCTAGTTTTATATGGTATCATTAGTGCATAACTGGGTATTCCAAACATAGGATGCATCCAATTAACACCCCTAATCATTTCTGAAAGAATTTTTAAATTGTCTTATTTAATGGACTTTTTTTTTTTTTTTTTTTTTTTTAAGTTTAACAGTTGGTCTAGTTACCAGCTGTCCCAAATATTGCAGTGTCTAGTCATTATAACTTTTCAGGTGCAATAAGCAGCCCATTTTTAGGTAGCGTATCATTGTAGCTCTTCCTCTTTGAAGGTCACCAACAGTATATTATCCATATGAGTTAAGTAAGCTTGACAGAAGTCTTTTCACCTAGTTCATCTTCCTTTTTAATATTGTTCCAGACTCTGTCCCATACATCTTCAACTAAATTTGCAGGCAATTGAATAGTTGTGGTTTTAATACTTGTGCTCTATCTTTTCTTTAAAAAATTTTTTTTCACAAGCTTGACAAACTCAAAGCCTTTCTGGTTTCTACCTTATCATTCTCTCTCACCTCCTTCTCTGAGGGCCCCACACTCTTCTTTTGTAGCTGACTTTTTGTCCCTGTTGAGTGCACTTGTCATCGTCCTACAGGGGATCTGGAAGGATGGAGCCAATAAATGAGGCCGACTAAAGTCTCATGCAATGGTCAACTTTATTCAGGGCCCAATACACTTTATATCTGAGGGTTAAGAATGGTCAAATGGGTAAAGTCTTCATGACTTCAAGCTGTATACAATCACAAGGACAAACCAGACATGGAAAACAAGTTTTTCCCTTAAGGCACACAAAAGATAGTTTAGCATTTAATTGAATAACAACAGCAAGCAACGACTAATCCGAAGAAAACTCACTCTTATCCGCTGCACATGGGAGAAAGACAAAAACACATGCAAGAACAATTCTGTTTTGAAGAAACCTAGGTCACAAGATTCTTGTATTCTTGGGCTGTTCTCACAAGCACTGGGATGACTCCATCCCAGGACCATGTTCTGACAGTACACTTAAATTTTTATTGAAATTGAGAAAAATACATAAAGCCCTTTTTATAATATGTAGTCACACACACATATAAAACACATCACTTTAAATAGTTATATAATACATATTCCATATATATTATAAAAATAGGTATAAAATGAATCCATTTTTTTTTTGGTTTTTCGAGACAGGGTTTCTCTGTGTAGCCTTGGCCATCCTGGACTCACTATGTAGACCAGGCTGGCCTCTAACTCACAGCGATCCGCCTGCCTCTGCCTCCCCAGTGCTGGGATTAAAGGCGTGCGCCACCACGCCCGGCTTTGAATCCATTATTTTTTGGAGGGCTTCAAGGTAATTTTTGTTAATTCAAAATATCTAATACATAAAATGTATATATTTCTTTAGACCATTTACACACTTGGTGTCCAAGTAAGACAGAATAGTGCAGCAGATCTTCTGGACCTGGAATTACAGGTAGTTCTGAGCCATTGATGTGGATGCTAGGAACCAAACTTGGGTACCCAACAGGATCAGTACTACTGAGACAACTGTGCATCACCCAAATATGCCATTATAATGCAGAAGATGAAGATGACCTATTACTCCTCCACGTTCTATCACTTGTAATGTGATGACAGCCTCTGCCTCACGGTCATCAAAGTATTGAATGGATTACTCTCCCTCTGTGAATGGACATGGCACACTGCTTTTTATGATTGGTAGCATCATTCTCTTCATATGAGTAAAGACAAGGAAGAGTTTAGTTGAGTATAGACGAGTCCAAGAGTATATTAGTGAAAGTTCCACAACTTTTACTTTTACTACATTTACTTACTTTTGTTTTTTCAGACAGGATCGCTCTACATAGCTATGTGTGTCCTGGAACTCACCATATGGACCAACATGGCCTCAATCTAAAAAAGATATATTTGTGTGCCTCCAAAATGCACCACTAGGCCCAGCTGAGATATGTCATAAAATGACCTGTTTTTTAATCAAAAACAAGTAATTTAAGATTTAAACAAGAACCATCATTTTGTTGAACAGTAACACCATGTTGAATGCTACATTGCATTAATTTCGATTGGTAAATCGTTTCCTATGTTCTCAATATTTTGGTTATTTTCTTTGCTTTGATAATTTCATCTAAAGAACTTTACCAGTATGTAAATGCCTGTGCTATAGTATACATGTTTAGGGCAGAGGAAAACTCACAGGTGCCTATTCTCCACTTCTTTTATATCAGTACTAAATATCAAAGCAAAGCAGTCAAGTTTGTAAGCAAGTGCCTTGAATGGCTGAATGACTGCAGTGGACCTTATGTATGTATATGCTGGGATGTGGGTGTGCATATAGCCCAAGTGCAATGATCAGAGAAACACCTGTATGAGTAGTGTGGGCCTTCCAGAGAGTAAGCTCATGTCATCAGGCGCAGCAGCAACCACCTCTACCCACTGAGACAATTCTCTGTCATTCAGTTGTGTTCCTGAGAAACCATTAAGAACAAGTATTTATTCCTCGGAATAAACATAACCCATAAAAATGGATGGCAGTATAAATATTTTCATTTGAAAATAGGTTTCATTATTCAAATTGTTCAGTGTGCGTCTATCCTTTGGTGACACTTTGTATACAATTTGAAAACAAGACAACATTTTAATGATGAAATGGTTCTGCTACTCTTACATGAATAACTGAGATGGCTCAGTGGGGGAAAGTGTTGGTGTGCAAGGCTTTACTGCACTTATTAGATTCATTTGTTTCTCTCCAATAGGAATTTTTTTATGCCTTTGAAGAAGACTGTAACATGCAGAGGCATTACCACATTGATTACACTTGTAGAGTTTCTCACAATATGATTTCTTTGACATGTTTGAAGATTACACTGATGTGCCAAAGCTTTACTGTATCAATTACATCCATAAGGTTTATCTCATGTATGACTTCTTTCATGTTTTTGAAGATTACTTCGACTTGCAAAGGCTTTACCACATAGATTACATTCATAGGGTTTGTTTCCAGTATGACATTTTTCATGCCTTTGAAGATAAATGACATGTGCAAAGACTTTACCACACTGACTACACCCATAAGGTTTCTCTCCAGTGTGGGTACTTTGATGTATTTGAAGATTACTTTGACATGCAAAGGCTTTACCACATTGCCTACATCCATAGGGCTTCTCTCCAGTGTGAATTCTTCCATGCATTTGAAGATTACGGCGGCTTGCAAAGGCTTTGCCACACTGACTACATTCATACGGTTTCTCTCCAGTATGAGTTCTTTCATGTGTTTGAAGATTACTGCGACTTGCAAAGGCTTTGCCACACTGACTACATTCATATGGTTTCTCCCCGGTATGAGTTTTCAAGTGTTTTTGAAGACGACCAAAATGTGTAAAGCGCTTACCACACTGATTACATTCATAGGGTTTGTCTCCAAAATGGCTTCTTTCATGCCTTTGAAGATAAATTACATGTCCAAAGGCTTTACCACACTGATTACAAACATAGGGTTTCTCTCCTTTATGAGAACTTTCATGTATTTGAAGATTACTGCGACATGCAAAGGCTTTACCACATTGATTACATCCATAGGGTTTCTCTCCAGTATGAATTTTTTCATGATTTCGAAGACTAGTGAAATGTGCAAAGGCTTTACCACATTGACTACATCCATAGGGTTTTTCTCCAGTATGAATTCTTTCGTGTATTTGAAGATTACGGCGACTTGCAAAGGCTTTGCCACACTGACTACATTCATACGGTTTCTCTCCAGTATGAGTTCTTTCATGTGTTTGAAGATTACTGCGACTTGCAAAGGCTTTGCCACACTGACTACATTCATATGGCTTCTTCCCAGTATGAGTTTTCAAGTGTTTTTGAAGACGACCAAAATGTGTAAAGCGCTTACCACACTGATTACATTCATAGGGTTTGTCTCCAAAATGGCTTCTTTCATGCCTTTGAAGATAAATGGTATGTCCAAAGGCTTTACCACACTGATTACATTCATAGGGTTTTTGTCCAGTATGAGAACTTTCATGTATTTGAAGATTACTGCGACATGCAAAGGCTTTACCACATTGATGACATACATAAGGTTTCTCTCCAGTGTGAATTTTTTCATGGTTTCGAAGACTAGTGAAATGTGCAAAGGCTTTACCACATTGATTACACACATAGGGCCTCTCTCCAGTATGAATTCTTTCATGTATTTGAAGATTACGGCGACTTGCAAAGGCTTTACCACACTGAATACATACATAGGGTTTCTCTCCCGTATGAATTCTTTCATGTGTTTGAAGATTACTGCGACTTGCAAAGGCTTTATCACATTGATTGCATTCATATGGTTTCTCTCCAGAATGATTTTTGAAATGTTTTTGAAGACGACTGAAATGTGTAAAGCGCTTACCACACTGATTACATTCATAGGGCTTGTCTCCAATGTGGCTTCTTTCATGCCTTTGAAGATAAATTATATGTCCAAAGGCTTTACCACACTGATTACATTCATAGGGTTTTTGTCCAGTATGAGAACTTTCATGTATTTGAAGATTACTGCGACATGCAAAGGCTTTACCACATTGATGACATACATAAGGTTTCTCTCCAGTATGAATTTTTTCATGGTTTCGAAGACTAGTGAAATGTGCAAAGGCTTTACCACATTGATTACACACATAGGGCCTCTCTCCAGTATGAATTCTTTCGTGTATTTTAAGATTATGGCGACTTGCAAAGGCTTTATTACATTGATTACATTCATAGAGTTTCTCTCCAGTATGTACTTGAAGATAGGGTTTTACTTCCAAATGAGTGAAATTTTTGTGTAATTGTAAAGAGGAATCAGATCCAAGGGCTTTATCCCACTGATTATATTCACAGGGATCCTCTTCAGTATTGCTTCCTCTGTAAATGTGAAGATATCTGTGAGAGTTAAAGCCTTTAGTAAAAGGCTCATGTTTCTCATTTCCTTTTCCCATGTGAGTTTTTTCACATCTTTGAACAGAACTGGAAGAACTCAGAGCTTTACCACCCTGAGTGCATTCGGAACATTTTCTTACAGTGTGAGTCACACTACACGTGCAAAGTGAACCAGGAAAAACAGAAGAATTCCCACATTCCCTGTACTCATAAGGCTTTTCTTCAGTATGAATTGGTTGATGTATTCCAACTGTAGTTGGAACACCAATTACTTGTAAACTCCTATCACATTCATGAAGTCTACTCATAGCAGGGAATGCTATGTATCTTCTCATTGCTGTAGGAGAGAGAGGGGTACCCTGTTTCTTTCCACATCCCTTATGATCAAATGGCTTGTATCCTGAGTGACAGATGAAATACCTATTAAAGGAAGAATAACAAATAAAAGGTTTTCAAATTGCATTCACATAGTCTAACCTTTTGTCTCTCAGAGAGATGTGACATAGGAATTCAGGTCTCTCTACTACAACAACCTTCTTGTCTCTCATAAACTGCTCTTCTCACTAAACTATGGTAAGTCACGGCAAGTATATGAGGAACACTTGCTTTCATATAGACTATTTGCTTACAAAAGGCCTTGGACAGACACTGATCCCCTATTGTATGCACCTTTTACAATACTTGAATGGTACTAAATTAAATGGATCGACAGTTCTACAACATGGTTCTCATACGGCTATGATTAAAATGGTGACATCCGTTAAGGCTTCGTGTTGTCTTCTTTCTTAGAGGAATGCCTTGAAAACATGGGTCACCTACTTGCCAGTGAGGCACACTGTTCTGTGAGAATTGAATACTAATCACAAAGCTGTACTTCTTTACAGTGCTTTATTTCCTTAAAGCTTCAGGGTACATTACAATTTCTTCAGAGGTACATATGTATCAACTTGCACATAAAAAGACATCAGTAGATGGAAAGATCTCCCATGCTCATGGACCGACAGGATTAGCATAGTAAAAATGGCCATCTTATCAAAAGCAATCTAAAAATTAAACACAATTGCCATCAAAATTCCAACACAATTCTTTACAGACCATGAGAGAATAATATTCAACATCATATGGAAGTAGAAAAACTCAAGATACCTAAAACAATCCAGCCCAATAAATTAGCTTCTGAAGGTATCACCATCTTTTAATACAAGCTACACTACACAATATGGTATTGGCATAAAAACAGAGAGGTTGATCAATGGAATTGAATCAAGGACCCAGACATAAATCAACACATCATTGGATGCTTGATTTTTGACAAGGAAGTCAAAATTACACAATGGAAAAAAGAAAGCACCTTCAACAAATGTTGCTGGTCCTGCACAAAACTCAAGTCCAAGTGGATCAAGGACCTCAACATAAAGCCAGATACACTAAACCTAACAGAAGAAAAAGTGGGAAATAGACTTGAATGCACAGGAGACAACTTCCTGAATAGAACACCAACAGTTCAGACACTAAAATCAACACTTAATAAATGGAATAAAATGAAACTGAAAACCTTCTCTAAGGCAAAGGACACCATCAAAAAAACAAAATGGGCCAGGCGTGGTGGCGCATGCCTTTAATCCCAGCACTCAGGAGGCAGAGGCAGGCGGATCGCTGTGAGTTCAAGGTCAGCCTGGTCTACAAAGTGAGTGCAGGACAGCCAGGGCTACACAGAGAAACCCTGTCTCGAAAACAAAACAAAACAAAACAAAAGAACAAAATGGTAGCCTATGGAATGGAAAAAGAGCTTCATCAAACCCACATCTGCCAGAGGGTGATATAAAAAAAATATTATCAAGAGCTCAAAAAACTAGGTATCAACAACCAAATAACTAAACTAAAATGTGGCGTACAGAGCTAAACAGAATTCTCAACAGAGGAACTTCTAATGGCTGAGAAGCACTTAAAGAAATGTTCAACATTCTTGGCCATTCAGGGAAATGCAAATAAAAAGAACTCTGAGATTCCATCTTAAACCTGTTAGAACAGCTAAAACCAAAAACTCAAGCTCATGCCAGCAAGGATGTAGAGTAAGGAAAACACTCTGCCACTGCTGATAGGAGTGTAAACTTGTGCAGCCACTTTGAAATTAATTCAGCAGTTCCTCAGAAAAGTGGGAGTAGATCTACCTCAAGCCCTAGATCTACTCAATCTATGCTCCACGACCCTTTGAGTATATGCTCAGGGAAAAGAAGGATTGTAGGAGCCAGAGGGGTCAAGGATACCATAAGAAAACCTATAGAACCAACTAACCTGGGCTTATAGGCTCAAAGAGACTGAACCACCAACCAGGACGAATGCATGAAACTGACCTGGACTCTCTGTACATATGGAAGAGTTGTGTACCTTGGTCTTTATGTGGGACCCCTAACAGCAGTAGCAGGGGCTGTCTCTGACTCTGCTGCCTGCCTTTGGGATCCCTTCCCCCTACTGGGCTGCCTGTTCTAGCCTCAATAGGAAAAGATGTGCACAATCTTACTGTAACTTGATAGCCAAGGTGGGTTGAAATCCATGGGAGGGCTCCCTTTCTTCAGTAGAGAAAAGGAGGAAGAGCAGTTTGGTGGGGAGAAGGAAGATGAAGGAAAAGGAGTGGGAGCAGAGAAGGGAGGGGAAACTACAGTCTGGATATAAAGTAAATAAATTAATAAATTTAAAGAATTTTTAAAACTACCTTTCATATCTTCTAGAATTTTGACAATGTTCTTCAATAGTCTGGTCTTCCCATTTGTAGCCTAAAATATAGTACCAAAAAAAGTGTATGACATATTATTGGACATTACTCAAAATTTAAGTCACTATCTTCATTGAACCTAAGAACCATGCCTGATTTAGTCTGCATATTCTTCTTTCACAACTGAAATCCCAGAGAACATCAATAATCAAGAAATGCTTGTCCCCTTATTGCAAAAAAAAAAAAAAAAAAAGCGGTAAGAAAAAAAACAACCCTAATATTCCTACCTATAGTAGTGAGGTTCCAATAGGTTTCCAGCATCACATCTTTGTAGAGACTCTTCTGGAAAGGGTCCAGCAAAGCCCACTCTTCATGAGTGAAGTTGACATGCACGTCCTCATAGGTCACTGCATCCTAGAATATCCCATACACGTACGTCATAAAAATGGTGAGACTTATTGTAAACGTACACTTCATTGGAAATATATTTATATAATTCTGGGTACTTCATTCATTTATTTCACATCACAGAATTTGAAATGCAGTTGCCAATCACCAAGTCAATTTAGAAGGAAACAGAAAAAGAAGGATCACACCTCTCATTTCTGGGCACTCTGAAATATATGTAAGAGAAATGATAGGAGACAACACAGCTGGTGAAGAAAGTTGAGGGGTTGTGTGGTATTGACTGCAGGCCCTCTCATGCCTGCCTTGTGTTTCTGACTATGTCTTGCCTTCGTTTCTTATTTCTGTTCTTTTATTTCTCAATCCTCACTCCCTGGTCTAGGATCTGTTCGATATTGTCCAGAGTGGGCTCTGGCACTCCTGCATCTGGCTCCTGAGTCTTCATTGGTTAAATCAGATGGTTGGGATTTTCATTCATTATAACAACAGGAAAGATAAACAATGAAAGTGCATCCCCCAGAGATTAACTTCCTCCAGAAAGGCTCCTCCTAAATTTTCAATGCACACACTCCAATGAAAGCCACAAGACAGAAACAAATGCTCACATACATCATCCTGCATTCAAGATTTTTCATTTAACCCACATTTTCACACAGGTCACCGACGATGCGTTTAGTCTAACTTCAAAACCCCCAGATTATGTCACAGACCCAACACTGTTTAAATGTCCAAAGTTTCTTTTAACACTCAAGCTCTTGGCTGTGACATCCTGCAAATTCTAAACACGAATTATATCTACCCAACATACAGTGGCACAGAATACACATTTTTAATGAAATAACAAAAGATTGGCCAAGGGAAGCCTGAAACCAACCCTGCTAAGCAAACATCAAATCTTGCAGCTCCATATCAGACACCCAGGGTTTCAGGTTCAAAGGTCTTAGATAGCTTTTTCTCACTGCAACTTTTCACACAGCTCCCTGGCTACTTCCACTTCCTGCATGCAGCTGTTCATGAAAAGTGTCTTGGGTATCTTAACACTTTGTGGCCTCAAGATGCCAACAAAGGTTTCATCTTCAAGACTGCATACAATGAACCCTCATAGTCTTCTCACTAGGGATCATACTCTGCCAAGCAGATGGCTGCAACAGTGCTGAACTAAAAGAGGAAGAATCCATAAATCCTTTAAATTTTATATCTTTTTTCTTTCAAGAAACAGTAACTTACAAACGACGCCAAGACATGGGCTTCTAGCTTTGGATGGACCTGAGCCCACTGGAGCAGAGCAGCAGTAGGCTCTATATGAACTTGCTCCATGGGATTAGGAATCACTTTGCTGTCCCTTTCATAGTCACATGCTTAGCGGGGTGGTGCCGTAACTTACAACATCTATTCTAGGGCAGGTGCCTTCTCATTTGTGGCGCTCATCTCCATGGTAACTGCTTCCTCTGTTTCAGCACGCGACAGCCATCTAAACTATTCAGTGCTCTGCTTCTGTTGCTGCTCTTCTGCATGAGTCATCAATGAAAACCATGCTGCAGACTGAATGTTTTGTCAAGAAATCAGCCCATTACTCTTCCATTCAGGCTTCCTCGACTTCAGGTGACACAGACAGAATACAGACAGATAATATGGCAAAATATTACAAAAAATAAAATCAATCTTATTGACTGTGTGGTCACGTGAAGAAACATGACCAAGGCAACTCTTATAATGGAAGGCTTTTAATTTGGAGATTGACTATAGTGACAGAGGTTTCATCCATTGCCATTATGAAAGGAAGCATCACTGTGGGCAGGCATGGGGCTGAGTGTTCCATCTTGATACCCAGGCAGGCAGGCAGGAAGAAACCCTTGCCTTGCAGTGGTCTTTTGAAACCTCAAAGCCCACATACAGTGATGCTCCTTAACAAACAGGACACACCTATCCCACAAGGGAATACCTACTAATCTTACACAATTACTTCTACTATATATGGGCCAAGCATTCAAACCCAGGAGCTGGAAGCTGATGAATGATTTAAGCCATGACAGAAATATAACCTGAGTAGAAAGAGCTCTAAAGAAAAAAAAAAATGAGAGAAACAGAAAGAGAGATGGGGATGGGGAGGACAGAGAGAGACAGAGAGACCTAAAAAAGAAAACACTGCACAGAAATAGGAAGGAGCCAACTCCTCTGACTGGGTTACAGGCTTCCTTAATATAACCCTCCTTGCCCTGTCTAATAAGAGACTAAAATGTGTCTCCAAGCTTAGATTTAATTTTTTTTTTCTTTCACTATGTGCATGGCTCCCTTCTTTCCATGACTAAAGCTCTGAAAATGTAAGCAAGCCCCAATTAAATGTTGCTGTGGTCTGTAGGCTCAGTTTTCTTAACCAATATATTTTATTATGAACTTATTAACCGAGTGTACGTCCCTTATAACCCGACTAACCAAAACCATAGGAAAAGAGGATTAAAGAATAACAAAACTGTAAGGATATCAGTTCCGAGGAATGATTCTCCTGGCGTTGCCAGCAGGATTTCTTCTGCTGGAACCTGGAGTAACCAGAACCCAGAACCTCAGCAGGAGCCCATAGCCCCGAAGCCTTCCCTCAAGCGGTTCTCTCTAGGAGCTTCTTGAAGTGAAACGATGAACAGCCAAAACTATCCCAAGTCTCCAAAGGCCCCGCCTCCAGTTCTAGGCTCACTTATATATCTCCTCCCAGAGTCTGTTCACGGGATCTTTTCAGCTGGCAACAATCAAGCTCCTGCACGAGGTGGTTGGTCTTCTAGTAGATTAACCTCACCTGTTCTCTCACGAGACCGTTCCAATCCCGCACTTGGGATAACAAAAACAGGTTTATCTCTCCTTCAGTGGTCACAGTTTTTCTTCACAGCAACAGAATACAAACACATATAACAATATTTGGCATCTCAAAGGAGATAAAAATAACTAAAACAAATTACTGACTGTAAAATAAAATCGGACGTTTTGTGGAAAAAGGACTGTCATTACCAAGAGAATATATGAGCTTGCCTCCTACAAAATGTTCCCTGCTGAGTGCTGTATGCTGACAAACATATTGCAGCCAAATTCCTTATGGCTCAATCCTCTCACTGTGTCTGCACTTACCCATATGAGTGAGTTGCCCAGCTGGAAACTGCAGGGGCTCAAGCTAACCTCCAGAAACTGTACACCTACCAATTCAATTCCCTTCGTTCCAATGGTATGAATTAACCCATACAGGAAAAGTACACAGAAAGTCACTCATCCTGAGCCCTCAGATTCTTCTGTATAACAGAGACTCCTGCAGCTCACTGCCTTAAACCTACAGAACTTGTAATCCAGCCATTGGACAGCCTGTTTCCCCCTGCAGTGTATACAATGAGCTCTTCCATTTATTCTGACCTCAAGGGAGAAGCCATGCTCCCAACACAACCCCTTTTCATGTTACTGAAATGGAACGCCCACTCCATGACTCAAAGGGGCAGATATCAAATTGCGTGGTGCTACAAAACTTTATTCCAAGAACTGAGTGGTAGAGCCAGAGGAAGGTACCACCAGTGCCCTGTGGGGCTGCATACTGGGATCCAGGAAACATTATGTCACTCTCTTAGAGTCTAATAAAGAAAAATCTCTTCAGTAAATAAAAGCCTCAGCTGCCCAGGAACAGAGTCGATGACTTGTACGCATAGGCCGATGCATTTCCCACGTGACATAAACCTGCAGAAATGCTGATTGCCGTCCTCCTGCTCAACGTTGGCTTCCTTTACAACTCAGGACCACTTGCCCAGGGTGGCACCGACCACAGTGGGAGGAACACTCTTAAATTACTCATTAACCAAGAGAATACCCTAAACATTTGCCCATAGGCCACTATCACTCTAGCTGGTGTCAAGATAACAAAATCTAACTAGCATACAGACTGAGTCATCTCCCAGTCCCCAAAAGACAGATTTTTAAACAATTCTCAATTCTCTCAACTCTCAGTTTTCAGCATGTGCATGTGGACATGCACACATGTGTAACATTTGGAAAACCTGTCATGTTTAGATTGGAGACATGGCTCAACAGTTAAGACCACTTACTGCTCTTGCAGAAGACCTGGGCTTGGTTTCCAGCACTAACGTGGTGGCACAAAATTATCCTTAGATCCTGTTGCAGGGCATCAGATACATTATTCTGTCTTCTGTGGGCACCAAACACCCAAGTGACAAACATATATACATGGAAGCAAAACACTCGTGCACACGAAAAAAATTTAGTAAGTTAAAAATAGACTCCCGTGTCTCTTATATGTCAGCATGGATAAAATGGCCAGAAATGCATAGAGATGTGACTAATATAAATAGTAAAAACTGTAACTTTGTAATTAAGAAAATCAAGGGACTCGTTCAAAGGAAAGTTCTATTATCTTAGAGAGGAAGCCTCAATACTATTTCACTATAGAATCAAAGCCATGTAGATTTAACAAAAGTTAAATAAAAAGTCTAACGATTTATGCTATGGACATCAGAAAACTGATGACAAACGGTCATCTTGAATGAAAACCTGACAACACAAGACTGAATAAACTGCACACACCGTGACACCATCTGACCTCAGAACTCCCCATACACCTGCAATATAGTCTGTGACGTTTGGGAAAGAATAAAGAGATCAACAGAACATGAGAGAAAACTTGAGAGAAAAACACACTGCTGGGCCAAGTTTTACACAAGAGGCCAGGAAACTCTGTAAGTCTGGCTTTATTAACACACATGACTGGACCACCGTGGCTTCTACATGCAAATGTGTTAATAACACAGACTTCCCACTAGCAGAGAAATTAACTGAAAGTCAAGTGCCAAGTGCAGAACTTCTAGAATACACTAGAGCTCTGGGAATTCGCAAATCAGCCTTCCCTTAGGACAAGGAAAGCCGCGCCTGCGCACCCACTGCGGGATGACGTCATCAATACGGAAGCGCGGCAGCACAGCCCCCCAATCCCGGCGTTCTGTGCTGGCGCAGTCCCGGGATATTAGATGTTCAGAGGCCGCCGGCAGAGGGAGTTGCCGGGACCTCACGGGACGCCGCCGGCTCCCGCACCCCGGGACGAACCCCACGCGCGCTCCCGCGGCTCCTCCCCGCGTGGGGACCGCGGCCCCGCTCACCATGGCGCGGATCCCGAGCTCGCCCGGCTCTCCTCACAGCTCCCGGCAGCCGAACCCGAGAGGCTCCTACAGACGCAGCCCAGCCTGCAGCCTGGAGGACCGGAAGTGCCCGCCCCCATTCTGACTGACAGTCCGCCTCGAGGCCCTGATTGGCTAGTGAGGCCTGAGTGACAGGAGCAGCTCCCTTAGGGACGGAGTCACTGCACAGCGGTTCCCAGCCCTGGCTTCCTCCCCCTCAGGCACAGAGCTGCCCAGACCCGCGGAGTTGGACATCGCGGTAGAACTTGCGCCTGCACTGCAAAGTCGTCCTGCACTTTTCCTGCACTCAGCAGGCGCTTCTCCGTGTAGGCGCAGGGTCTCTAGCATACAACGATTACTGACTGGACTGTGTGATCCCCCTGCCTCACAACTGAAAGAGCACCCAGCACATCCAGGTCAAGTTTAAGGCGCCTGATTGACGTGCACCAGGCGTCAGCAATTGCAGTGAGGCACACCTAGGACGGCTCACAGCCTTCTCACCTGCACATTGTTAGGCAAACATTAACACTCTCCCAGCCTTCTGTGGTGGCTCTGGCCTATCGTGCCGGCATTTGGGAGGTGGAGGGAGGACGCAAAACTTGACACCAGCTTGGTCTATAACTCCAAACACTAAGAATTACGGTCTCCAAAGGGGAGGTGTCCTGAGAGGTATCCGCAGGTCCTGCATAACCTGATGGCTCGTGCTAAGTAAGTATATAAAGAAGTACATCTCTGATACAGGAATTGCAGAGGGTGTGTGCGTGGGAGGGGCTGCACAGAGTCAACAGAAAGCTATTTAAAGCAATGTTGGCACGAAGAGCATAGAATATTTCACACTAGTATTAAGGACCTCAGCCCCTCAGGTAAAAAGAAGTGTTCCCTTGACTCTTTCAAGATTATGCATCAAGCAGAAAAACAGACCTTGCCAAGTCTGCCCGTGGTCAAGGACAAAGAACTAGTGCCTCTGAGAAAGCCTTGGATTGGTTAGGCTCCCAAAAAGATCCGCCTCCAACCCAAACAAACAGAGGAAGGGTGGATGAGATCTGATAGGCTGTGATCATATGGTGGGGGGAGGATGTCTCCTCTGTCACAGACCTAGGGGAGGGGAATAGGGTGAAAGAGGGAGGGAGTGGGGAACGGGAAGACACAAGTGAGGGGGTAACAATTGAGATGTAATCTAAATAAATTACTTAAAGAAAATGGAAAGAAAAGTATGAATGCACTGAAAGGGCTTAAAAAGAAAGATTGCATGTTAAATTCACATAACAGAAATTAAAAAGTATTAATGATAATTGAAAGTTAATTTTTTGTTGTGAGCCTAGCCTTTAATGGCTGAGCCGTTTCTCCAGCCCTGAAAGTCAGTTTTTAAATACTAATTGGCATGCTTCTGGTGATACGACTTTTAAAAAGAAGACAGACTCACACGAACTTCAATCTGAGAATTGAGGTGTCCTGCAATCCCACCACGGGGAGGGCTGAGGCAGGATCAAGTTGAAGGCCTGTTGTAGCTACAGATTGAATTGATGTAAAAACTTGGGAAACAACCAGACACTGCCTTAAAAATCAGTTTTCATTTAACGCTCAGTGGACAGACGCTTACAAAGGACTCGACAATGACTGCTCAGTATCCTCTCCCCGAAAGACTGAAACAAGTGGTTTTGAAGGGAGAACTGTGAGAGAGGCCACTTGCAACCACGTCTGAGGATCCTGAGGCCAATACCCAGGAGAGAACCCACTCCTGCAGCTTGTCCTCTAACCTTCACATGTGTGCCATGACATGCCATAATCAAAGGGCCCACTGACTGCCACTATAAAGTAGGAGAAAAACTGCACAATTATTATTACTGCCCTATGTATCCCCTTCCTCATCACAGATGCAGATGGAAAGAAGACATGGAGATGTTAGGCCTTCTAGCTTAGGGTCATTCCCAACGAGCTCATAAAACTTAATTAATCCAGTTTATTTGCCATGTGGTCCATTGTCTCTTACCTGTCTCAGTATGTCTAATTTCTTCTTGTCCGCCTGGCAAATCTCCAGCTTCTCAGCTCTTCCCACCATTCCTATCTCTGCTCAGGAGTCCCACCTTTCCTGTCCTGTCTGAGACAGGTGCTGCTCCAAAAAACTAACACTACCAAAATCCTGCCTGGATTCAACTCTCTGCTGCTACAGAAAAGGTTTTATGTGCCTGGCCCTTTAAATGACCCCATGTCCTTCAGGGTCAGTTGCCTATTGGACTTCTGGGAACACTGGAGGACATAGAAAGCCAGCAGAGGATGAGAGCTGGGAGGTGGAGAGGAGAGATTAGGAGGAGGAACAGGCAGGAGGAGGGTCCAGGAGACAGAAAGAGTAAAGTCAGAGAAGACAGTTGATGCCAGAAGAAAGAAGACTGAGTAAGGCTAGAGAGAAGAAGACAAGACCGAGCAGAGTGAAGGGAAGGCTGGAAGTGGATTGGGCTGGCAGAGAGAGCTGAAGACAGTTGGTGACCGTTGAGCAGGAGAAGCTGAGCTGAGCCAACAAAGACACTGTTAGGAGAGAGTTAGGAGAAGAGCCCACACACCAAGCACCTCAAGGCTACAAACTACAGTTACTAAAAGTCACATGATGCTTCATTAAAATAACAACACCAAAAACCTGGCTGCACTCAACTCTCTGCTCATACAGAAAACCACATCTGAATAACACAAAGATGGCCTGGACACAGTGCACAGAAAGATGATCACAACACTTCCCGAGGAATATGTGGTTCACTTCATAGGGGAGACTCTGGTAACATAGATAAAACTGTAGTTTAAGCACATTCCTGAAGAGGAATGATAAACCATTATTGTACGTAACTATGAGGAAAAGCTTTTACAAGATGAATCTACCCTGGAACTGTTGTTGTCTCTGTTACAACCATAGCAGAACAACCACCTGAATGGCCTGGGATGGCGGTGAATTCAGCCCTGACAGGGATGGCTGCAGTCCCACAGGGGCTGATAGTTAAAATTGTATGCGTGGGAAACAGACGGCTTTTGGCATCTTGGCGGCTCTTCCCCCAGCAGCATTAAGGCAGCCACATGGCAGACAACAATCTATGCTAGCTTTGGAAAGGACGGGCTCACCATGTGACCTCACTCCTGTCTTGATGAAAAGTGACGACATGGTGTTGTCCCCGTCTCTCGGATACCCCCAAAATCACCAGGAGTAGAAACCAGTGCAAGGACACGAAGATCTTCATTTGCAGCTTGAGTTGAGCCTCAACCATCAGCAACGCAGTGGTGTCCGGAGGCGCCTGCCTCCCCAAGCACTCTGGTCTCTTCCCCGACAAACCCCGAAGCCTGGGGGTTGGGGTAGGGGAAAGGAGGGCGGAAAAGGCCCCAGCTTGGCAACCGCCTATTGGTTAAGATACATAAGGGGGTTTTGGGTTTTAAAATGATAGGTTACGAGAGAGTGCCACAATCACAAATGGCTCTGGACTTCTTTGTTCTTTGTTGTGGGGGTGGGGAGAATATCTGGACTCGGGCTTTGGTTGGAATGTCCTGTCCCGTGCTGACTGGCTGTGGCCAGGGGAGAAAGGTGATAGCACAGCGGGCCTACATGACTTTAGTCGTGAGCTGGGGGCCCTTTGGTCTGGTTTCCTAGAGACCATATCTCTGGTGAGCAGGGAGGGAATGTGGCCAAGTCAGCCCTCCCTGCAGCTGTTCCTGGGCCTTTAAGCCTGTTTCTTAAAACCTTGCCTTGTTGACCCTGGGATATGGATTTTAATTCTTTCTGGTCTCTCAATGGCATAAAGCAAGCAAGCAAGCAAACAAACAAACAAACAAACAAACAACTCCTCCTAGCTGTGAGGCCCAAACCAGATGATTCTTCCACTATTTCGATAACACTACCAATCCACAAACCACATTCCCTTCTACTCTTCAGCCTCTCTGGCTTCTCTTTCCCCCTCTTTGGCAACAGGCTGCCCACCCAGGCAGGCCTAAAACAGTCCCAGACCAGGATGCTGGGCAGGATGACCATACCCCAGGAGACATCCTAGCTAGGAATCCATTTGTA
Source organism: Acomys russatus (assembly GCF_903995435.1). Taxonomy (NCBI): domain Eukaryota; kingdom Metazoa; phylum Chordata; class Mammalia; order Rodentia; family Muridae; genus Acomys; species Acomys russatus. The sequence goes on along the minus strand of NC_067167.1, from coordinate 2,836,159 downwards.
ATTTCCCTCGTGGCACAGGTCCACAAGGCCATCTTTAAAGATTTATTTATTTATACAATCAGTATTCTGCCCAAATGTGTTCCTGAATGCCAATAGACAGCACCAGATTGTTTCGTTTCGTGGTTCATCTTGCTGTAGGCAGTTTAGTGTGTGTGTGTGTGTGTGTGTGTGTGTGTGTGTGTGTGTGTGTGTGGTATAAAATAATATAAATGTGTATGTAAAAAAGGAAAAGTAATAATGAAAAAGAGGCTATAAAACAATTCTCTGCTAAGCTCTGTGCTCCATTTTTAATTGGATTACGTGGTTTGCTGAATTTAATTTTTTGAGTTCTTTATATATTTTGGACATTGGCCTTTTCTCAGATGGAGGGTTGGTGAAGATGTTTTCCCATTCTGTAGGCTGCCATTTTGTTCTGCTGACAGTGTCCTTTGCCTTACAGAAGCTTTTAAACTTTATGGGGTCCCATTTATCAATTTTTGATCTTAGAGCCTGAGCTATTGGTGTTCTGTTCAGGAAGTTGTCTCCTGTGGGAATGAGTTCAAGACTGATTCCCACTTTCTCTAATATCTGGTTTTATGTTGAGGTCTTTAATCCACTTGGGCATGAGTTTTGTGCAGGGTAATAAATATAAATCGATTTACATTTTTCTACATGCAGACATCCAGTTAGACGAGCACCATTTGTTGAAGATGCCATCATTTTTTCCATTGTGCAGTTTTGGCTTCTTTGTCAAAAATCAAGGGTCTCTAGGTGTGTGGATTTATTTCTGGGTCTTAATTCAATTCCATTGATTCACAAGTCTGTTTCTATGCCAGTACCAGGCAGTTTTTATTACTGTAGCTCTGGAATACAGCTTGAAATCAGGGATAAAGATATCCCTAGAAGTTCTTTTGTTGTACAGGATCGTTTTAGCTATTCTGTATTTTTTGCTCTTCCATACGAAGTTGAGAATTTTTCTCTTAAAGTCTGTAAAGAGTTGTGTTGGTATTTTGATGGGAATTACACTACATTTGTAGATTGCTTTTGGTAATTTACTATGTTAATCCTAATGATCCATGAGCATAGGACATCCTTCCATCTTCTGATATCTTCTTCAATTTCTCTCTTCAGAGCCTTGAAGTTCTTGTCACACAGGTCTTTCGTCTGCTTGGTTAGAGTCACACTAAGATGCTTTATATTAATTATGGCTGTTGTGAAGGGTGTTGTTTGTCTGTTTTCTTTCTCAGTCCGTTTAGTGCTTGTATATCAGATGGCTAACTTGTATTGTTTTTAGTGAATTTTGTGTCAATTCACTTTGCTGAAGGAGCTTATCAGCTGTAGGGGTTCCCTCATAGAATTTCCGGGGTCACTTATGTATACTATGTTATCATCTATGAATAGTGATACTTTGACTTCTTTCTTTCCCATTTGTATCCCCTCCATCTCCTTAGTTGTCTTATTGATCCACCTAGGACTTCAAGAATTATATTGAAGAGATACGGAGAGCGTGGGAAGACTTGTCTTGTGCCTCCTGATTTCAGTGGAATTACTTTAATTTTCTCTCCATTTAGCTTGATGTTGCCTAATGGCTTGCTGTATATTGCCTTTATTGTGTTTAGGAATGGGCTGTGTATCTCTGATCTTCCCAAGACTTTAGACATGAAGTGATGGATTTTGTCAAAATCTGTTATGGTGTCTAGTGAGATGATCATGTGTGGTTATTTCCCTTCAGTTTATTTATATGGTGGACTACATTGATGGATTTTCACATGTTGAACCATCCCTGCATCCTTGACATGAAGCCCACTTGGTCATGATGGATGATATGTTTAATGTATTCCTGGATTCTGTTTGTGAGTATTTTATTGACTATTTCTTTTTATCAATACATAAGGGAAATTGATCTGAAAGACTCTTTCTTTGCTGGGTCATTGAATCATTCAAGTATCAGGGTGCCTTATAGAATGAGTTTGGCAATATTCTTTCTGTTTCTAGTTCGTGGACTAATTTGAGCAGTGTTGGTATTACCTCTTCTTTGAAATTCTGGTATAATTCTGTGCTGAAACCATCTGGCCCTAGCCTATTTTTAGTTGGGAGACTTGTAATGACCACTTCTATTTCCTTGAGGATTATTGGTCAATATATCCATTTGGCATAGTGAATGATTACAAAATTATATATACATTGGTCAGTGCTATCTATCAAGAAAATCATCAATGTCATTTAGATTTTGCAATTCAGTGGCATACAGGATTTTTAAGTAAGACATAATGATTCTTTGGATTTCCTCAATGTCTGTTGGTATGTCCTCTTTTTCACTTATTTATTTATTTATTTCCTCCAGACCCAGTGATCACTGAGTAGAGAGTTGATCAGTTTGCATGAGTTTGTAGGCATTTTGTTGTTGTTGAAGCCCAGCTTTAATCCATGGTGATCTGACAGAATATGGGTGTTATTTCAATTTTCTTTATCTGTTGAGGCTTGCTTTGTAACCAAGTATGTGATCAGTTTTGGACAATGTTCTGTGAAGGTATATTCTTTTTGTTTAGATAGAATCTTCTGCAGAGATATGTTAGGTCCAACTGACTCATAACATTGGTTACTTTCATCATTTCTCTGTTTAAGCGTCTGTCTCAGTTATCTGTCTATTAATGAGAGATGAGTGATGAAGTCTCCTACTATTAAGATGTGGTGTTTAATGTGTGGTATAAGCTTTAGTAATACTTGTTTTAAGAATATGTGTGCCCTTGAATTTGGTGCATACAAGTTCAGAATTGATACATTATCTTGGTAGATTTTTCCTTTGATGAGTATGAAGTGTCTTCTCCTGTTTCCTTTTGATTAGTTCTGGTTAAAAGTGTATTTTATTAAATAGTATAATAGCTTACCAGTTTCCTTCCTGTGTCTGTTTGCTTTAGAAAACAGCCTTCCAGGCCTTTACGCTGAGGTAATGTTTATCTTTGTTGCTAACATGTGGTACTAGGAGGCAGCAGAATGATGGATCCTGTTTTCACACCATTCTGTTAGCCTGTGTCTTTTTATTGGTGAATTAAGGCCCTTGATGTCTAGAGATATTAATGACCAAAGACTGTTAATTCCTGTTATTTTGATGGTGGTGGTAATGGTGGTGGTGTATGTGTGTGTGTTTCCCTTCTTTTGTTTTTGCTGGTGTGGAATTACTTATTTCCTGTGTTTTCTTGGATCTAGTTACCCTAATTGGGATGGAGTTTTTCTTCTTGTGTTTTCTGTATGGCTGGATTTGTGGATAGATTTTGTTTAAATTCCTCTCCTGGGCCTTTACCACATTGGGTACATTCTCCCGTTGACCAGCTTCAGGTGACAGAAGAGAAAGTCTTGGTGGTTCCGTGGTAGGGAGAATGGAGCAGGCAGTGAACAGCCAGTGAAAACAACCAGCTGTTGGTTAACAATTAGTTAGCAGAACTAATTTATGAAGAGAGATTGAGGAATGGAGGAGAAAAGAAATATTAAAGGCCAGGCTTAAATTGCAGTGCAAACTGAACGGTCTTCTAGCCCAAAAGAACTTTATTTTTCTTCTGTCCCTTTTTTCTGTCTCATCTCCTTGGGCTAACCACAGTACTTTATTTAAAGTGAAGTTCAATTTTTTTTCATTACAGATCGTATCTTTTTTTCATCTTTTACAATCAGTAGAGTATTTAAAAATTAACAGAGCAAGAAAACAATCTAACAAAGAAATAAAAACAGTTCTGTATACCCAACAATAAAGTTCATAGCAAAAATCAACCAATGTCCCACCAATGGTCAGCATGACCTGATTATTATTTCTTAAACAATACTCAGGAAAGGATAATCATACATTTCCCTGGGCTTAAGCCACTGTGTTTCATGATCATAGCAACATATCTTGAAACTAAATGTCCTTAATACAGAAAAGGTTTGACTTGCTGCCAATCTCAAACCAACAGGTGTGCTATCCATCTTTATCCAAGGCTAGGCTGACTGATAATGGTCCTCTACTGTAAAATACCTGCAAATTAACTGCCAAGACATCCCCTGTGATAAAATATCTATAAAGCATTACATTCCAAGCCCTCCTTCCGTTGCTTTCAAAGCAGATTCTAAAAAAAAAAAGTTTTACTTTTCTACAGCTAACAATAGCTAACCAGGTACTGTTACATCAAAGCCTTAACTCTTTTCAAGCAGTTACTGCCTGGTTGCTCACAATGCCTTATTTCAACATTCTCGGTGGGGAAAATTTTTTTCCAGTGAATTTCATTAGTTCTAAAGTCATAATGTAAGTGAGAAATAGAGAGAAAGGCAGTTTTAGGAGAAAAAGCAGATATCAAATTGATCTTTAGGCAAAATCATTCCATATATAGATACAGACCATAAATAATAGTTAAGGGCAGTGCTGATCAGCCAGAGGTCTTTGGAACTTTGCCAAGCAAAACCTTAACAGTTGTTCTGGATGTCTAATGATCATGCTGACCACGACTCTGGACCTTTATCAAGCAAAGCCTCTACAACTTGTCCTCATGTCTGTGACAACATTCATATGTCTCGAGTATGAATTCTTTTGTGTTTATGAAGATTATTGCGACATGAAAAGGCTTTACCACACTGAGTACATTCATACGGTTTCTCTCCAGTATGACTTCTTTTGTGTACATGAAGATAACTGCGACGTGCAAAGGCTTTGCCACACTGAGTACATTCAAATGGTTTCTCTCCGGTATGAGTTCGTCTGTGTTTTCTGAGATATCTGCAACTAGCAAAGGCTTTACCACATTGATTACATGCATAGGGTTTTTCTCCAGTATGAATTCGCTCATGTGTTTGAAGATCACACTTTAATGCAAAGTTTTTACCACATTGCTTACAGCCATAAGGTTTCTCTCCAGTATGAATTCTTTCATGGCTGTGAAGTTTATACTTCAGTGCAAAGGTTTTACCACACTGATTACATCCATAGGGTTTCTCTCCAGTATGATGTTTTTCATGATTTTGAAGACTTGCACGACTTGCATAGGCTTTACCACATTGATTACATTCATAGGGTTTCTCTCCAGTGTGAGTTCTTTCATGGAGTTTAAGACGACGCTCATATGCAAAGGCTTTTCCACACTGATTACATTCATAGGGTTTCTCTCCAGTGTGAGTTCTTTCATGTACTTGAAGATTACTGCGAAATGCAAAGGCTTTACCGCACTGATTACATTCATAGGGCTTCCTTCCAGTGTGAGTTATTTCATGTACTTGAAGATTACTGTGACTAGCAAAGGCTTTACCACATTGATCACAGACATATGGTTTCTCCCCCATATGCATTATTTCATGTACCTGAAGAAGACGGCGAGTTGATAATGCTTTACCACATTCATTGCAATTATAAGGTTTCTCTCCCGTATGAGTTCTTCTGTGTGTTTGAAGAGAACCTCGGTGTGCAAATGCTTTACCACATTCATTACAAAAATAGGGTTTCTCTCCCGTATGAGACCTTTTGTGCTTTTGAAGAGAACCGTGATGTGGAAATGCTTTACCACATTCATTGCAATTATAGGGTTTCTCTCCTGTATGAGTTTTTTTATGTAATTGAAGACAATTATTATATGCAAAGGCTTTCCCACAGTCACTGCAATTATAGGGTTTCTCACCCGTATGAATTCTTTTATGGATTGGAAGATAACTGCGACTTGTAAAGGATTTACCACATTCATTACATTCATGGAGCTTTTCTCTATTATGAGTTCTTTTATGTATTGTAAGATATTTGCAACTTGCAAAGGCTTTACCACATTGATTACATTCATAGGGTTTCTCTCTAGTATGAATTTTTTCATGTATTCTAAGACTACTGAAATTTGCAAAGGCTTTACTGCACTGACTATATTTATAGGGCTTCTCTTCAGTGTGGATTCTTTCATATGCTTGAAGAAAACGATTATGTTTAAAGGTACACTGCTTCTTTCCACATCCATTATGCTCACAAGGCTTGTATACAGAGTGACCGATGTTATACCTATTAAAACAGAAATAACAAAAGGTTTTCACACTGCATTTACACCAGTTAACTTTTTGTTTCCCATAGGCATGTGCTATCGGGTTAAGGTTTCTCCATGACAACAACCTTCTTGAGCCCCATTAACTGTTCCTCTCACTAAACTTTTAAAATCCCCCAAAAGTATATGTAACACCAGCTTGTCTACCGACTGTTTGCTTATAAAAGGTCTTGGACGTACAGTAATGCCCTAATCAATGTGTATGCCTGTTATGATATCTGAATGGTTTGAAACTAAATGGATTGACAAGCTGCGGAGTTTTCTTGTTTGTTGGTTGGTTTGTTTTTTAGTTTGATTTGGTTCTTGGTTTTTTGAAAGTGGGTTTCTCTCTGTAGTGTTGGTCGTGGAATTCACTCTGTAGACCAGGTTGAGATCAAACTCATGACATTCTCCTGCCTCGGTCTCCCACATGCTGGGATTAAAGGCATGTGCCACCACTAACCAGCTGGATTGACAGTTTTACAACACAGCTCTCTCCAGGCTATGACTAAAAGTGTCATGTGTTAAAATATTGTTATTGCTAAGAAAAATGCCTTCTAAACACAGGTCAGCGACCTGAAAATGAAGTACATGGTCTTGTGGGATTTTAATAATCATCAACATACATAAAGCTGTGCTTATTTATACAGCTACTTTTCTTTAAAACATCAGGGCATATTAAATTATCTTCAGTGACACATTTGTATCAACCAGCACATAAAATTTACCTTCCATGTCTTCTAGAATGTTGACAATGTTCTTCAATATTGTGGTCTTCCAATTTGTAGCCTAAAACATAGTACCAAAAAACTTATGAAACATTATTGGATATTATGCAAATTTTAAGTTAGTATCTTTGGTGAACCTGAGACCAAGTCTGCTTATTCACAGAAGTGCATAAATAGCCAAGGAATGCTTATTCCCTTGTTTAAAAAGTGAAGGAAAACTAATATTCTTACCTATAGCTGTGAGGTTCCAGTAAGTTTCCAGCATCACATCTTTGTAGAGACTCTTCTGGGAGGGATCCAGCAAAGCCCACTCATCATGAGTGAAGCTTACATGGACATCCTCATAGGTCACTACAGCCTAAAATATACCATATTTCATTTAACTGAAATGGAGAGACTGCATTACAAAAGTACATTTCATAGAGAATATATTTACATAATTCTGGGTATTCCACATATTTATTCCAGATGACAGAAACTTAAATGCAGTCACAAAGTCATGTTAGAAGGAAACTGAAAAGGAGGATCACACCTCCCAATTCCGGGCCCAGTGAATTCCATATGTCACTGCCAGAGACATGACAAATAACAGACAACACAAGAGAGACCCAGATCTACACTATTGAGTTGTATCAGCACAATTGAATCAAAATCCCTAAAGACAAAAACAGATGGACAAGATGAATGTGGTGAGATGCACACTTAACCCCAGATCTCTGGAGGCAGAGATGGGTAAATTTCTGTGATTTCTAGGTCAGCCTAGTCTATGTAGTCACTTCCATGACATCCAGAGTAACATAGTGAGACCCTCTCTCAAATAAAAACTAAACAACAAAACAAGCAACAAAACCAAACAAAGGTAGGAAGCCCACAGAATGCACTTGCTTAGCCACATTCTTGTTTGCTCTGGTCTGTGAACCCTTAAAACACCATTTATCAGCACATTCATCAATCACCTGAAAGTGATTACTGCAGAAATCTTTGATTATCCCAAATGCAAAGAAAAATGAAAACTTTCAACCTCGTTACTGTGACCTCCCTTTCTCTACTCTGACAACAAGACCCAGCAAGTACACAATAGACTCCAATTCTTACATGGGTCCCTCTACATCTCCTCAATAATAGTCTTAGCTCCAGTAAAACACTCATCCGCTTGTCCCTCTCTTCCCCCCCCCCTCCTTTAGCTGACTTGACTACCAGTATTCCCAGCACTGAGCAGCAGAGGCAGTTTTAGGTGTTAGTAATTCTCACTGACATAGTACAAGGCAACCCTGGCATAGTATGCTGGATAGTTTTGTGTCAAACTGACACAGGGTGCAGTCATCTGCGAGGAGGGATCCTCAACTCAGAAAATGCCTCTGTAAGATTAGGCTGTAGGCAGGCCTCGCAGGCTTTTTTTTAATTAGTGATTAATGGGGAGGGCCTAACCCATTGTGAGTGGAAGGACTAGGAGGGGAGGCCTTGTTGGAGTAGGTGTGGTCTTAGGGGAAGTGTGTGACTAGGGGCATGATCTGAGCTTCAAGGGCCTAAGCCAGGCCCACTGGCTTTCTCTCTTCCTGCTGCCTGTGGATGGAGAACTCTCAGCTACCTCTCCAACAACACGTCTGCCTGCATGCTGCCATGCTGCTGGCCATGAGAATGGACTCGACCTCTAAAACTGTAATCAAGCCCCAAACAAAGGTGTTCCTTTATAGGATTTGCCATGGTCATGGTATCTCTTTACAAAGAACACTGCCTAAAACAAAAGTTGGCACCAGGAAGCAGAGTATTTCTCTGACAGGCCAGACCATAACACTTCTAAGCAGAAGGTGGACGTTGGGGCTTTTGATTAGGGAAGCCATTGAGTGCTTTAAATGGGGCTTTATGGGCCATCTTGGAAGAGCATAGCATACAGTGTTGCTGACAGCGACGTAGATCAGGATGGCCCAGCTCCAGTGTTTTCAAAGGAGAATGTAAGTGGCCTAAAGAACATTCTTTTGATATTTTGGTGAATAATATGGCTGCTGTCTGCCCTTGTTCAAAAACTGTCCATGAGGCCAAATTGAAGAATTTGGATTAATGGCATTGGCAGAGGAGATTTCAATACAGCCTGGCAGTGACTCTGTCATATGGCTATTAGCGATTACTCTAATGGAGATTTATAAGGAAAATGAGTGTGGAAAATACAAAATATACGATTTGAAAAGCAAAGGAACACCAGGGTGTATAACAGAGCATAGTCCATGTCACAGAAAGATTAAAACATTAAAGAAAAGTCTGATGTTCCTAGCTATTCCACTCCTTGGAATATACCCAGAAAATGCTCCAGCACACAACAGGGACATATGTTCAACCATGTTCAAAGCAGCCTTATTCATAATAGTCAGAACCTGGAAAAAGCCTAATTGTCCCTCAGTTGAAGAATGGAAAAAGAAACTATGGTACATTTACAGTATGGAATACTACTCAGCTTTAAAAAACAAGGAAATCCCGAGATTTGTGGACAAATGGATGCCACTAGAAACGATCATACTGAGTGAGTTAACCCAGAAGCAGAAAGAATCACATGGTATATACTCACTTATAAGTGAGCACTAGCCCAAAAGGCATGTCCCATGAAAGTCTTCACTTACCAGGAGATTGGGAAAGATGTGAGGACATCACACTGGGACTCTTGGTAAGAGAAATAAAGAAGATGGGAAATAGAAGGATCCAGAGGATCTTAGAAACCTACAAGAACATTGTGACAGGTGGTTCAGGGTCCAGGGTGTCTGCTCAAACTATTGCACTAACCAAGGACATTACAAGTAGTAAACGTCGAACCTCTACTCAGATCTAGCCAATGGACAGGACATTCTCCAAAGTTGGGTGGAAAGCGGGGACTGACTTTGACATGAGCTCTGGTGCTCCATATTTGATGACCTCCCCTTGGTGAGGAGGCCTGATGACACTCAAAGAAAGAATAAGCAGATTACCAAGATGAGACTTGATAGCCTATGACCATAAAGTGGTGGAGGAGGTCCCCCTCGATCATAGACCTATGGGAGGGGAATAGGGTAAAAGTGGGAGGGAGGGAGAAATGGGAGGATATAAGTGATGGGATAACAATTGAGATGTACTCTGAATAAATTAATTTTTAAAAATTTAAAATAAAATAAAATTGAAAAAAAAAGAATAAAAGAAAAAAAAAGTCTGATGATAAATGGAATAAAGATAGTGGTGACGTCAGGTCAAGACCCCAACCGGCTAAACTTCCAGTTTGTGAAAAGGTATTAAAGAGAATCTTAAATAGGGAAAGAAACAAAGAAAGAAGGCTTTCTTCGAAGCTGAAGGGGAAGAAGGAAAAGAAGCTCCAGCCCCAGCATCAGGACTCAGCAGCTTAGACCCAGGTTCTAGTTTTAGAGTCAAGGATACACGGGTTATGCAATCTCTCTCGAAGACTAAGAGAGGCCTCCGAGGACAGGCATATGTCAAGGGTGTCCCTGGATTGTCTTGAGACCCTGAATATGTAAGAGATGCGAGAGACATGGGTTACCAGTCAAGGAAACCAGTGGAACCAGCACAGGACAGAGACGGGAGCTGTAGTTAACAGAGCTGAGAGCAGTTGGCGATCTGAACTACACTTTGACATCAGAAATGGAGATGCAGAGATCAGAGTTTGTCCAGTTCCTTTTCGGGTCCTTACTTTGGTCTAATATTTCCTCACTGTGGTTCTTTTCTACTATTTTGAAATAGTAATGTATATCCTGTGCCATTGTATGTTAGAAGTATGGGATTTCTTTTTATTTTGAATTTAATAAGATTAAAGTTGAGAGAATGCATGAATCTCAGAAGAGACTTTGAACTTTAAACTTTTACACAATGTTGGAGGTATGATGGATGATGAGAAGCTTTAGCATCAGACTGGCTGCATTGGGCATTGTGATATGATACAAGCCTATGCAGGCCAGGGGGTGGAATGTGGCGGAATGAAAGAGAAACGCTCCTGTCATAGATCTGAATGCTAAGTCAGGAGGGAACGGCACTGCTTGGAGGGGATCAGGAGGAGTAGTCTTGTACAAGAAAGTGTGTCCTTTGGGGTGAACTCTGAGGTTTTAATGACCCAAGCCAGGCCTAGTGGCTTTCCTCCATCCCGCTGCGTGCATAAGCAGATGTAGAACTCTCTGGAACCATGTGTGCCTGCATGCCACCAAGCTCCTCACCATGATGACAACAGAATAAAGCTCTGAAACTGTAAGCAAGTCCCATGTAAATGCTTACCATTATAAGAGCTCATGGTGAGCTTACCATTATAAGGGTCATGGTGTTTCTTCACTGGAAAAAAAAAAAACAATGACTAAGTGCCATAGTTCGGGTTTCCATTGCTGTGAAGACACACCACGAACACGGCAACTCTTATAAAGAAAACATTTAATTGAGGTTGGCTTACAGTTTCAGAGGGTTAATCCATTATCATCATGTCAAAAAACATGTCAGCGTCTAGACAGAAAGGGTGCTGGAGAAACTGAGAATCTACATCATGACCTGCAGGCAGCAAAGAGAGGACTGTCTCACACTGGCCAGACTTGAACATACAAGACACCTCAAAACTGGCCTCCACAGTGACGTACTTTCTAGAACAAGGCCACACTTCCTCCAGCAAGGCCACACCTCCTAATAGTGACACTCTCTCTGAGCCAAGCATTCACACACAGGAGTCTATGGGGGCCAAACCTAGTCTATCCACCACACTAAGCCAGATGCCAATACTTGGCTTTTAAAAGGGATGAAAATAACTAAAGAACGCAGGTATATTGACACTAAAACAGACTAAGTTCTTTCCTGGTAGAGGGAATGCCATTAATAGGAGACTGTATGACCTGCCCAGTGTAAAACGTTAGCTGCTGAGTGCTGTATGCTGACAGACACGCCACAGCCAAATGCCGTGTGTCTCACCAGACTGAAGTGAGCCAACCAGGTTTGTATTTACCCATATGAGAGAGTTGCCCAATTGGAAATTTCATTGGTCCGAGGTAACCTCTCCAAGTTGTACACTCACCCATTTGGTTTGCCTTCATTCATAGGGTATGAATTAATGCATGCCGGGAAAGTTCACAGAAGTCACTCACCTGCCACATCAGAGGATATATAACAGAGACCCCTGCAGCTCACTGACTTAAACTTGAACCAACTGCAACCCAGCTACTGCATAGCCTGTTTACCCCTGCTGTGTACACACGAAACTAATCCTTCTGTTCTGGTCTCAAAAAGAAGCCATGCTTCACACCTTTTCCTGTTACTGATATGGACAGTGCACTCAATGACTCAAATGGATATTTTTCGAAATCTGAGGTACTACAAACCTTTAATCCTAGAATTGAGGAGGTTGACTCAAAAGAGCAGCAAGGCCTGTGTGGCTTCACAGTGTAGTGGGGAGGAGGCGACCTGAGTCTACATAAAAGATTTTGTCATGAATATATTTTTTTCTGAAAGCCCGGAAGTGAAACTATACTGGATTTAATGTGCCTTCCCAATGTGGAATCACACCATACACTTAGTGATTAGCAAATAAAAATCACTTGATAATAACAACTCTCCAGCTCTGGCTAACAGTTTGCTAACTTATAGAACTATACGCCACAGGCTTATGCACTCCACATAGGCTGTCAATCTGGGAAATGCTGCTGATCGCCTGTGGTGGTGTGAATAAGAATGGTGCCACACACTCAAAGATTTCAATGCTTGGTCATTAGGGAGTGGGCCTACTTGACAAGGGTTAGGACCGTTAGCCATGTTGGATTAGGTCTTGCCTTGTTAGAGGAAGTGTGTCATTTGAGGTGGGATTTGGAATTTCAAATGCTCAAGCCAGGCCTAGTGTCTCTCTTCCCGCTGCCTGATCTGGATTGAAAACTCTCAGCCACCTCTCCAGCACTGTGTTTGCCTCTGAGCCACCATACTCCCAACCCTGATGATAATGGAATGAAATTTCTGAAACTGGAAGCAAGCCCTGGATGAATGATTTCCTTTATGAGAATTGTCATGGTCATTGTGCCTCTTTATAGCAAAGAAGTCTGACTAAACACTGCCCTGATCTCATAGCTTGCTGAGATTGCTTTCTTACACAACTCAAGACCACCTGCCCAGGGTGGCACCAAACACATGGAATCATTAATCAAGAAAACACCCTATACATTTGTCCACAGGCCAGTCTTACTCTAGCTTGTGTCAAGTTGACCAAATCTAATCAGCGAACCTACTGAGTATGCCAAACAGATCTTTAATACAACCTTGATTCTCTTAACACTCAGTTTTCAGCATGTGCATGCAGACACACACAGACACACGCACACATACACAGAGACACACACAGACACAGATACAGACACACACACACACACACACACACAGCCTTAGCAGTAAAGCCCATTTACTGCTCTTGCAGAAGACCTGGGCTTGGTTCCCAGCACTAACATGGTGGCACAAAATTATCCTTAGATCCTGTTGCAGGGCGTCTGATACATTCTTCTGTCTTCTGTGGGCACCAGACACTGAAGTGATGAACACACATACATGGAAGCAAAACATTCAAGCACATGAAACAAATTAAAATTTAATTAGAAACACAGACTCCCATGCCTTTTATATGTCAGCATGGATAAAACGGCCAGAAATAAATAGAAATGTGACAAAAATCTGTAGTAAAAGCTATAACTGTAATTAAGAGAAACAAGGGAGTCGTTCAAAGGAGAAAAGTCCCACGATCATAGGAAGGAAGCCTCAATATTCTTTCAGTACAGAATCTGAGCTATAGGCTCAACAAAAGTCCAATCGAAAGTCCAACAATTTATGCTATGAACATCAGAAAACTGATGGCAAAAGGTCATCATGACTGAAAACATGACAACACAAGACTGAATAAATCACACACACAGTGACATCACCTGACCTCAGAACTCCCCATACACCTGCAATAAAGTCTGTGCTGTTTGGGAAAGAATAAAGAGATCAACAGAACATGAGAGATCACTTAAGAGAGAAAACCACAATTAATATTAGGTCAATGCTGACGAATGAGGCCAGGAAACGCAGGAAGCCTGTCTTCCTAACACACTGGACCCCCGCGGCATCCACATGCTAATGTGTTAGTGACACAGACTTTCCACCTGCACAGAATTAACTGCAGACGGATCCTGCACCTGAGTGTCCAGTGCCCAGCGCAGAACTCCTAGAAGACTCTAGAGAAGCCAGGGCTCTGCGAGGCAGCGAGTCTGCCTTCCCTGGCAATGAAAGCCGCGCATGCGCGCGCCCTGGATGACAGCAACAGATCAATCAGCTACCGGTTTCCACGCTGTGCGCAAGCGCAACCAGAGAACTAAGTCCGGAATCAGCCCGGGGAGATGACAGGAGCTCAGTGAAGAAACTGAATCACACCGGACGCCGCCGGCTCCCGCACCCCGGGACGAACCCCACGCGCGCTCCCGCGGCTCCTCCCCGCGTGGGGACGGCGGCCCCGCTCACCATGGCGCGGATTCCGAGCTCGCCCCGCTCTCCTCACAGCTCCCGGAAGCGGGTCACGGCGCGGCACACGGAACCCGAGAGCCTCCCGCAGACGCAGACGCAGCCGAGCCTGCAGCCGGACGGACCGGAAGTGCCCGCCCCATTCTGACTGACAGTCCAGCTCGAGGCCCTGATTGGCTAGTGAGGCCTGAGTGACAGGAGCAGCTCCCTTAGGGACAGAGTACTGTGTGGTTCCAGCCCTGGCTTCCGCTCCTGGAACAGAACTCTGAAGACCCGCGGAGTTTGGCACTGCGGTGGAACTGGCGCCTGCACTGGAAAGTGGTCCCTGCACTATTCTGCACTCAGCAGGCGCTTCTCTTTCATCTCGGCACAGAGACTCTAACTTCCGCAGATCATTACTCAATGCGCCCTGCGTGATCCCCCTGTCTCAGCTGTGGTGACGTCCAGCCCATTCACACCAAAGTTAAACCACCAGGTTGACAGTCACCACCCATCAGCAATTTCAGTCAGGCAAAGCCAGGACTGCTCACAGCTCTCTCACTGCACATCGTGAGCCGAACACTTTCCCAGCCTTCTGTGGTGCCACCGCCCCAACATTTGCGAAGAGGAGACAGGACATCCAAAGTTTTAAACCAGATTGGTCTGAGACAGGAAACATCTGCAATTAGGGTCCCCAAAGGGGAGATTTCAGGGTGAGAACCTGGGGAAAACGTTTGACATCGACTGTTGGTGGTGGCGCACGCCTTTGAACCCAGCATAAAGGCAGTAGAAAAGAAAAGAAAGGAAAAGTTGGGGTCTTGCAGAAGCTGATTTCACCCCTGCTTATAAGAACAAGGACCAGGAATTGTGTCATTTTAGGAGAATCCTGAAAGCCTGTGAGCACAAACCAAATAACAAGAGTCATGTGACCTCAGTTTTTCATATTCCTCCAACTTTCTTGGAAAAGAGTGAGTTTACTTTAGATTAGTCACTATTGCCTGCTCCTGTTCTTCAAAGAAATGTTTGTGCCTGTCTCCTCCTCCTCCTCCTCCTCCTCCTCCTTCTCCTCCTCTTCTTCCTCCTCCTCCTTCTCCTTCTTCTTCTTCTCCTTCTTCCTTCTTCTTGCCTGGCTGTGCTCTTGGACCCTTTCTTAAACCTCAGAGTATATACAGTCTGGGACTCTGAATAAAGTTGGCGATTGCATGAGATCCTGCCTCAATTATAGGCCTCAATTACCAACTCCTTTGTTTCAGATCCCATCGCCACTAGAGTGGTCACATGGCTCCACCTCTGACCACACCCCCATCCCTTTCTGGTGGTTCTAGGTGGGGTCTCCACCCCCCGAGGCACAACTTTAAATACTGCATTGCACTCATATTTATTTCGTAATTGTATTATGGATTCAGAAGACCAGGCTGTAGTCTGAGTCTCCCTGACTCTTCTATCCAGTGTCCCACACTGAGCGCTCTCTCTCTCTCTCTCTCTCTCTCTCTCTCTCTCTCTCTCTCTCTCTCTCTCTCTCTCTCTCTCTCCCCCCCCCTCCCTCCCTCCTATTTCTCTCTCACCCCCTCCCCCCTCTGAGCTTGTACACCTGGGTGGTCAGTTGTGATGTAAATGGCATACCGGAAGTCAGAACACATCATGTGGGTAGTGATGGGCATAAGAGGACCTGAGTGTAGGGAGCTGTGGGCTGATGGGTGAGCTGGGCACCTTTGCTAAGGCCCCAGGCTGGTCTCCCACTGTGTGTCCAGTCCTGTTCGTCCCCCTGGGGTCTGAGGATGCTGGTGTCTGGGGCTTCAGCTTGCAGAGGTGACAAATGGAGACTGAACAGCTGAGCTCTGTCCTCAGCGGCCCTGCGCCTGCAGCCGCTGCATCTGCAGGATCTGGCTGAGAATGCACTGTACGTCCTCGTCCATCTGTCCCTGGTGAGGTGGGAGGGGACAGAGGCAGAGTCACACCCTGCTGCACCTGCTGGGTGTCCCCCGCCCCATTGCAAGTCTCTACTCAAACCCAAGGGAGCCAACGCTCCATAAGGTAGGTCCCAGCACAGGCCTGTTCCCAGAAGCCCCAGGTTGGCTCTGAACAGGAGAAGCTGAGGCCCAGGCAGTGGTAGAGGAGTGATGAAGCCAGGTGGGCACCCTGGGATGGAGGCAGGAGGCAGGGGACTCACCTGGATGGCATACAGGAGATGGGTTCGGTATAAAGCCACCACAGCGCCATGCTCCCAGGCCTCCTCCTGTGGACACGTGGGAGAAGATCAGAGGTCAAGGTCATCCTTGTCTACATAGTGAGTTTGAGGTCAACTGAGCTACATGAGACCCTGCCTCAAAAGAAAGGGGTGGAGGGGAGAAGTGAACGAAAGGAGGAGGGAAGGAATGTAGTGGAAGTTCGGGTTATGTCACATAAATATATTTTGTTTTGATTAAAAGTGTGAAATGGGGGCTGGGCGTGGTGGCGCACACCTTTAATCCCAGCACAAGGGAGGCAGAGGCAGGCGGATCGCTGTGAGTTCGAGGCCAGCCTGGTCTACAAAGTGAGTCTAGGACAGCCAGGGCTACACAGAGAAACCCTGTCTCGAAAAACCAAAAAAAAAAAAAAAAAAAAAAGTGTAAAATGGAAAACTGCCTTTAGTTTATCCACAGCACATAACGGCTGGATCAAAGACATGTTGTCTCCCAGACTCAAGATCCGGATCAGATGTGCCCTCCATTGCTGGAATGTAGTTCACTCCAGATACAGTGAAGTTGACAACCAAAAGCCCCCATCACGATCCACCCTTTGCCAACTTGACATGCAAATGCCTCTCTATGTCGGAGGCTTAGTCCATCATCATCACGGTGGGAAGCGCGGCAGCATGCAGGCACGTGAGAGGAGGGCCCGTGACCTTTGTCCATGGAAACACATCCTTGTGTGGACTCTGAGAGGGTATAAACAGGAGCCCAGAGAGAAAGACAGAGAGAGAGAGAAGTGCTCCTGGAGAACTCAAGAAGGCTGCTGCTGACTGCTGTTTGTGGTTTAGCTTGATGCTGGCTGTTTGTTTGTTTGTTTGTTTTTGGCTTTCCTAACTTCATCTTTAGTAATTTTCCCGTGTGTACACACCTGATCCAGAGTGTTCACAGGCGTGTCACACCGACAACTTACAGGTGTCTCGTCCCTACTTCCTCCAGGTGAGTTCTAGAGATCAACCCCAAGTACTCAGGTTTGCAGCAAGTGCCTTCAGTGGGGGAGTGAGCCCACGGGCCCTTATTAAAGTCTCAAAAACATTCATGTGTGTAGTGCTGTTGTATGTGTTGGCATCTAAGCGGCCTCTAGGCTGCCAAGCAACCTCTGACCTCATCACCTGCTGCCAGGTGTGTGACATAGATAAAAGGGCCAACCTGCTACCCTCTCTCTCTCTGTCTCTCTCTCTCTGTGTCTCTCTCTATGTGTCTCTCTGTCTCTCTCTCTCTCTCTCTGTGTCTCTCTCTTTCCCTCTCTCTCTCTCTCTCCCTACCCTCAGACCCACTCAGGCCCCAACTCCTCCCCAATTCCCTTCTCCCCAAATAAATCTCTCCCTGTTCATATTCCTTGCATGGCATCTCATTTTTTTTAAAGGTTTATTTTTATTTATTATGTATACAGTGCTCTGCCTGCATATGTGCCTGCCAGCCAGAACAGAGCACCAGATCTCATTATAGATGGTTGGGCGCCACCATGTGGTTGCTGGGAATTGAACTCATGGACCTTCGGAAGAGCAGCTAGTGCTCTTAACCGCTGAGCCATCTCTCCAGCCCCGGCATCTCATTTTTAATCGTAACATGTAAGACTGAGACCTCAAGAGAGGTCTCCAGAGAGATCTCTAATCTACTTCCGGAGTCCCCAGTGAGAGACAGAGTCTGATGTCAATGCAAAACACACAGGAATTTATTGAGATGACCCATCGGGGTCTGTCAATTTCTTTCAAGCTGCAGACTCTGAGAAGTAGAAGCAAATGCTTTTTTATATCTTTTTGCAAAATCAGAATATAGCAGGCTAGCTGGGAGGGGTAAGTACATTCCAGGGGCAGTGGGACATTTATAGACACAGCTGGCTGTCCTTGCGTCAAGCTAGACCCTGAGCACAGGCTGGCAGTCCTTGAGTCATGTTGGACTTTTTATTATTTTTAAAGATAAACTAGCTGTCCTTGGGACAAGCTGGACTCTACAAGGGGGGCCAAGTAGCTCTCCCTGCTGTCCCAGACACAGACAGTGATCTGATATTGAACCTTGCTTCAATATTGATATTGCTTCTTGGACTCTCCATTTCCCCCATTTTTTATTGTAACTATTTCAATCCTGAAACAAAAGTTACGGCTCATTTTCTCTCAGAGGAACCTCATTATTAAGTTTGAAATATTGTTGTCTTAAGATCATGACCTATACTGTATTTATGCATTCTTTGATAAAGGCAAGTAACCAATTTAAAATATAAGGCCCGAAGGTCACACCAACTAGAATAATGAGAAGGGGGCCCAAGCAGGGTAGAAATTGGTGTAGTCAGCCAAGGTGAACTGTTATACCAGGATTCAAACCAACGTTGGGAAGCCTCACGTTCCTTTTTTCATTTGGGAATCTTTAATTACTCTAGAATGGTCTGTGTAGAAACAGCATTCTTCTTTGAAAGCAGCACATAGACCCCCTCGCTGCAAAAATAGCAAGTCTAGGCCTCTTCTGTTCTGCGAGATTACCTCGGATAGGGAGGAAAGAGACTCTTCTAGATGTGATATTGACTGCTCTAGGTGTCTAATATCCTCTTCTATGGATGCCCATAAACCTGGATAGCTTTTGTCTTGTATAATGAGAGCTGAAGTTCCGGTGGCAGCTCCCGCTATGCCTAGTCCCAGCAAGAGAGAAACAGTCCAGTGAGAACCTTTCTTTTCGCTTGTCTATTTCTGGGTTCCCAAGTGTCTAGAAGGGACTCATAAGAGCGATACTTAATCTTAGAAATCAGTTGTACCAGAACACGAAAGTGTTCTTGCAAGGTGGTGGATGGAAACTGAGCATCTTGACTCACTCATGCAATCTCATCACTTAGAATGCAGAGGCAGGAGGATTCCATGAGTTCCAGCCCAGTCAGAGGTATATAGCAGCTGCAGGCCAGTGCACACTACAGTGCGATATCCTACATAAAAATAAATGAACATATAAATAGAATGGAAAGAGCCCAGCCTTTCTAAACCATGGAAACAGAATTCACTTCACCCTGGTGCTTTGGCGTTGGTGTGTGAAGACTATTAGTACTGACAGGAACAAGAGCTCTGTCATTACCAAACCACACAGAGAAGAACTTGATATTGTTGCATTTTTATGCATTTGTGTATTATTTCTCCTGGGTGGGTATAAATTTGTACACACATCTGCCGGGTGGAAAGTGGCTCTACATTCCACAGTGCACCTGTAGAGGTCAGAGGACAGTGTGCAGGAGTTGGTCCCTATGGATTCCAAGTGGAGCTCAGGTCACAAGGCTTGACTGAAAGCACCTTGAAGCAGACTCTCTGGCACAGGAACTGGACTCTTAAATTGCTCCTTTTCTTGACAATTATGAGCAAATGGTTCTGGTGAAATAATATAGTTAATTCAAAGACCCCTATAGCGTTTTAACCTAATTTAAATACATTTCACACAAGTGATCTATCTGCCATATCAAGTAAATATCCCTTCACAGTTTTCTTCAGCCAAGAAGGTTTCCAAGTCTCAGATTGTTTAAACTACACAGGCCAATCTAAAGGCAGTTCAGAATGCTCTGTAGACAAATGTTTCTGGGATTTTGAACATATATTGCCTGTGGGACAAATTTTATTTTCATTAATTATTTACTTTACATCCCAATCAGACCTTCCCCTACATACTTTCCTCAATCCACCTGACCTTTCACCTCAGAGAAGAGGAGGCCTCCCATGGACATCAATTTGCCCTGGCATTCCAAATTACAGCACAACTGGGAATATCTAGTACTGAGGCCATCCTCTTAGAGGAAAGGGAACCGGAGGCAATAATCACAGTCAGAGGCAGCCCCTCCCCCTGCTGGTAGAGGTCCTACATGAAGACCAAGATGAGAATGGGCTACATACGTGTAGGGGGCCTCGGTCTTCCCAGGCATGCTCTCTGGTTGGTGGTTCAATCTCTGTGAGCCCCTGTGGAACCAGGATAATTGATTTTGTAGGTTTTCTCCTGCTGTCCTTGACCTCTCTAGTTCCTTCAGTCCTTCCTCAAATTTCCAAACATCACATAATTAGAAGCAATAACTGCCACTGGGAAAATTATGTCTCTGCTAGAGCACAAGCTAGACCACAGTCAACTGCTGTGAAGCACTTCCTTATCTCCACGGCTGGATTTAAGCAAAAACACATCCTCATAACATTTCTCCTTTTTAAAGAATCCAAGATTACAAATTTCTTACTACATTTAGCTTTTAATAGAAAACTGTCTATAACGGGATATATGGTTGTTTGGTTTGGGGGATTTTTGCTTTTAATGATGCTTTGAGTTTTGTTTGTTTGCATTTTTTGAGGCAGGGTCTCTCTACATAGCTATGCTATCCTGCAACTTACTATGTAGCCCAAGATAGACTAAAATTCAGTGAGATTCTCCTGCCTCGTCTCTGAAATGCTAGAGTTACAGGCCTGAGTCACCATATCCAGTTGAGTTCCTTTAAAAATAACCTATCTTTGAATTAGAGAAAGTATAATGTAAGATTTAAACAAGAACTATCATTCTTTTGATGAACAGAAACACATCTTAGAATACTATAATGTATTAATAATGACTGTAAATAATTTCTTATGTTCTTGATATTTGTTATTCTTTTCTTTCCTAATTTCATATTTAATAACTTTTATCAGTGTGTATCACCTGATCTAGAGTGTGCATAAGCCAGTCAGATGACAGCTTTCAGGTGTCTAGTCCCTATTTCCTCTAGGTAAGTTTTAGAGATCACACCCAGGTCGTCAAGTTTACAGCAAGTGCCTTCAATGGGTGAGTGAACTAGTTGGCCATTATTTAAGTTTCTAAAACATGTACTATGTAAGTATGTATGTATGTATGTATGCATGCACATATGTTTATGTTGTTGTGTGTGCACATATATTACCACCCAAGTATAGTGATCAGAAAAAAACTTGTATGAGTGATATGAGTTTCTCAGACATTTAACTCAGGTCATCAGGCCTACCACTGAGACAATTCCCTGTCATTCATTTGTGTTTCTGAGAAAGTGTTAAGAACAAATGTTTATTTCACAGGATAAACTAACACTGTTGGATTTGCCAGTCTCCCTCTTTGGTTCTCTGTCGTCCCGGGGATGGGCTGCTCTGCATGGAGGAGGTGGGCATGGGTGCACCTTTACACTGCAGCCTGGGATGAGGCAGCAAGCCAGTTGCTCCTCTGGTTAAGGAGCAGGCAGATCAGTGGGTTCTACAGCAGAGGGCGCCCAGGTTCCCACCTTCCTCTGCAGGACAAGCCTCTGTTTCTGCACCTCTTCCTGCAAGGGAAGGGAACCTGAGACTTAAAGGAGTGCTAGGTAGCTGAGTGTGCTTCGCCAAAGTGTGACAGCCAAGAAACAAAAACCTAGGTTTTAATTCACATACTATGTTCCATAGTCCCATCTAAAAACAAGAGTCTGAGCTAAAGAAAAAAGGGATCAAAAAAAGGACAAGGACAAAGCGCCGAGAACAAAAGAAAAGGATGAGAGAGTGCTCCGTACATGGAGACCCCACATTTTTAAAGCCCTGGGCTGTAAAATGTAAAGGACATGCTCAGGATATCTCCTAGGCCTTGTCTCCACTATGGGTCCTCTTGGTAACTCAGAGGCAGCTTTTAAGTGTTTTATCAAACAGAACCAGGTTAGTCCACCTTTAGGCCAAATGGGATCTCATGGTTGCTTTCTGGAGACAGGAGGGAGGGCTTCCTCTTTCCACACACAGGTAAACTGGCTTCTCCAGATAGGAGCTGACTCAGATCTCTGCCCAGCAAAGTGCCACATAACATACCCCATAAAATGGATGGCAGTGCAAGTATCATCTTCATTTGCAAACAGATTTTATTACTCAAATTATTTTGTGTTTCTCTATCCTTGGATGACAATTTGTATACAATTTGAAAACAAAACAAATACTTTAATGAAGAAATGGTTCTACTAATATTACATGAGCAACAGTGAGACGGCTCAGTGGGGGGAAAATGTGCTTGGTGCACAAGGTTTTACTGCACTTATTAGATTCATTGTGTTTCTTTGGTTGGAATTCTTTCATGCCTTTGAAGAAACCTGAACATGCAGAGGCATTATCATATTGATTACATTCATAGAGTTTCTTCCCAGTATGAGTACTTTGATGAGTCTGAAAATCACAGTGATCTGCTAATGTTTTACTGCACCAATTACACCCACAGGGTTTCTCTCAGAGATGACATTTTCTGTGATTACGAACACTAACATAATATGCAAAGACTTCACCACATTGAGTGCAGTCTCCCATTGACCAACTTCAGGGTGACAGAAGAGAAAGTCTTGGTGGTTCCGTGGTAGGGAGAATGGAGCAGGCAGTGAACAGCCAGTGAAAACAACCAGCTGTTGGTTAACAATTAGTTAGCAGAACTAATTGTTGAAGAGAGACTGAGGACTGGAGGAGAAAAGAAGTATTAAGGCCCAGGCTTAAATTGCAGTGCAAACTGAAAGGTCTTCTAGCCCAGGAGAACTTTATTTTTCTTCTGTCCCTTTTTTCTGTCTCATCTCCTTGGGCTAACCCCAGTACTTTATTTAAAGTGAAGTTCAATTTCTTTTCATTACAGATCGTATCTTTTTTTTTTTTTCATCTTTTACAATCAGTAGAGCATTTAAAAATTAACAGAGCAAGAAAACAATCTAACAAAGAAATACAAACAGTTCTGTATACTCAACATAGCAAAATTCAATCAATGTCCAACCAATGGTCAGCATGACCTGATTATTATTTCTTAAACAATACTCGGGAAAGTATAATCATAAATTTCCCTGGGCTTAAGCCACTGTGTTTACATGATCATAGCAACATATCTTGAATCTAAATACCCTTACCACAGAACTACCAATCCCAAACCAACAGGTGTGCTATCCATGTTTATTCAAGGCTAGGCTGATACTGGTCCTCTACTGTAAAATATCTGCAAATTAACTGCCAAGATGTCCTCTGTTATAAAATACCTGTAAAGTATGATATTCCGAGCCCACCTTCTATTGCTTTCAAAGCAGATTCTAACGAAAAAGTTTTACTTTTCTACAGCTAACAATATCCAACCAGGGTCTGTAATATCAAAGAGACTCTGTCTCCAAAAACTAAAAAAACAAAGTACTAACTTTTTTTTCAAGCAGTTTCTGCCTAGATGTTCACAATGCCTTTCATCGTCTGTGGGAACATTTTTCCAGTGAATTTCATTAGTTCTAAAGTCATAATGTAAGTGAGAAACAGAGAGAAAGGCAGTTTTAGGAGAAAAAGCAGATGTCAAATTAGTCTTTAGGCAAAATCATTCCATATATAGATATAGACCATAAATAATAGTTAAGGGCAGTGCTGATCAGCCAGGGATCTTTGGAACTTTGCCAAGCAAAGCCTCCACAGCTGTTCTGGATGTCTAATGATCATGCTGACCAGAGGACTCTGGACCTTTATCAAGCAAAGCCTCTACAATTTGTCCTCATATGCTTTCTCCGGTATGAATTCTTTTGTGTTTATGAAGATAACTACAACGTGCAAAGGCTTTACCACAGTGAGTACATTCATACGGTTTCTCTCCAGTATGATATCTTTTGTGTATAAGAAGACAAAAGCGGCGTGCAAAGGCTTTACCACATTGAGTACATTCATATGGTTTCTCTCTAGTATGAGTTATTTGGTGTTTATGAAGATAACCGCGACATGCAAAGGCTTTGCCACACTGAGTACATTCGTATGGCTTCTCTCCGGTATGAGTTCGTCTGTGTTTTCTGAGATATCTGCGACTTGCAAAGGCTTTACCACATTGATTACATGCATAGGGTTTTTCTCCAGTATGAATTCGCTCATGTGTTTGAAGATCACACTTTAATGCAAAGTTTTTACCACATTGCTTACAGCCATAGGGTTTCTCTCCAGTATGAATTTTTTCATGCCTGTGAAGTTTATACTTCAGTTCAAAGGCTTTACCACACTGATTACATCGATATCGTTTCTCTCCAGTATGATCCTTTTCATGATTTTGAAGACTTGCACGACTTCCAAAGGTTTTACCACACTGATTACATTCATAGGATTTCTCTCCAGAGTGAGTTTTTTCATGGAGTTGAAGACGACTGTTATATGCAAAGGCTTTTCCACATTGATTACATTCATAGGGTTTCTCTCCAGTATGAGTTCTTTCATGTATTTGAAGAATACTACGAAATGCAAAGGCTTTACCGCACTGATTACATTCATAGGGCTTCCTTCCAGTGTGAGTTATTTCATGTACTTGAAGATTACTGTGACTAGCAAAGGCTTTACCACATTGATCACAGACATATGGTTTCTCCCCCATATGCATTATTTCATGTACCTGAAGAAGACGGCGAGTTGATAATGCTTTACCACATTTGTTACAATTATAAGGTTTCTCTCCTGTATGAGTTCTTTTGTGCGTTTGAACAGAACTGCGGTGTGCAAATGCTTTACCACATTCATTGCAAAAATAGGGTTTTTCTCCCGTATGAGATCTTTTGTGTAGTTGAAGAGAACCAAGACGTGCAAATGCTTTACCACACTCATTGCAATTATAGGGTTTCTCTCCTGTATGAATTTTTTTGTGTAATTGAAGAGAATTGCTATATGCAAAGGCTTTACCACATTCACTGCAATTATAGGGTTTCTCACCCGTATGAATTCTTTTATGGATTGGAAGATAACTGCGACTTGTAAAGGATTTACCACATTCATTACATTCATGGAGCTTTTCTCTATTATGAGTTCTTTTATGTATTGTAAGATCCTTGCAACTTGCAAAGGTTTTACCACATTGATTACATTCATAGGGTTTCTCTCTAGTGTGGTTTCTTTCATGTTTTCTAATACTATTGAAATTTGCAAAGGCTTTATTGCACTGACTATATTTATAGGGCTTCTCTTCAGTGTGGATTCTTTCATATGCTTGAAGAAAACTATTATGTTTAAAGGTACACTGCTTCTTTCCACATCCATTATGCTCACAAGGCTTGTATACAGAGTGACTGATGTTATACCTATTAAAACAGAAATAACAAAAGGTTTTCACACTGCATTTACACCAGTTAACTTTTTGTTTCCCATACACATGTGTATTGGGTTAAGGTTTCTCCATGACTACAACCCTCATTAACTGTTCCTCTAACTAAACTTTTGAAATTCCCAAAAGTATATGTATGTAACACCAGTTTTTCTATGGACTGTTTGATACAAAAAGTCTTGGACATACAGTAATGCCCTAATCAATGTGTATGCCTGTTATGATATTTGAATGGTTTGAAACTAAATGGATTAACAAGCTAGGGAATTTTTCTTGTTTTTTTGTTTGTTTTTTAGTCTGGTTTGGTTCTTGGTTTTTTGAACATGGGTTTCTCTGTGTAGTCTAGGCACTGGAATTCATGCTGTAGACCAGATCAAACTCAAACATTCTCCTGCCTCGGTCTCCCAAGTGCCAGAACTAAAGGCATGTGCCACCACTAACCAGCTGGATTGACATTTTTACAACACAGCTCTCTTCAGGCTATGACTAAAAGTGTCATGTGTTAAAACATTGTTATTGCTAAGAAAAATACATTCCAAACACAGGTCAGCTACCTGAAATTGAAGTACATGGTCTTGTGGGAATTTAATAATCATCAACATACACAAAACTGTGCTTATTTATACAGCTGCTTTTCTTTAAAACATCAGGGCATATTAAAATATCTTCGGTGACACATTTGTATCAGCCTGCCCATTACATTTACCTTCCATGTCTTCTAGAATGTTGACAATGTTCTTCAATATTGTGGTCTTCCAATTTGTAGCCTAAAACATAGTACCAAAAAATTTATGAAACATTATTGGATATTATGCAAATTTTAAGTTAGTATCTTTGGTGAACCTGAGACCAAGTCTGTTTATTCATTCACAGAAGTGCATCAATAGCCAAGGAATGCTTGTTTCCTTGTTTAAAAGGTGAAAGAAAACTAATATTCTTACCTATAGCTGTGAGGTTCCAGTAGGTTTCCAGCATCACATCTTTGTAGAGACTCTTCTGGGAAGAATCCAGCAAAGCCCACTCTTCATGAGAGAAGCTTACATGGACATCCTCATAGGTCACTACAGCCTAAAATATACCATATTTCATGTAATAGAAATGGTGAGACTTACTACACTACAAAAGTACATTTCATAGAGAATACGGTGTTCCACACATTTATTCCAGATAACAGAAATTCAAATGTTAGAAGGAAACAGAAAAGGAGGATCACACCTCCCAATTCCGGGCCCAGTGAATTCCATATGCCACTGCCAGAAACATGACAAATAACAGACAACACAAGAGAAACCCAGATCTACACTATTGAGTTCTATCAGCACAATTGAATCAAAATTCCTAGACAAAAACGGATGGACAAGATGAATGTGGTGAGGCACACACTTAACACCAGATCTCTGGAGGCAGAGATGGATAAATTTCTGTGACTTCTAGGTCAGCCTAGTCTATGTAGTCACTTCCATGACACCCAGAGTAACATAGTGAGACCCTCTCTCTCAAATAAAAATTAAAACCAAAAACAAAAAATAAATCCAAACAAAGGTAGGAAGCCCACAGAAATGCACTTGCTTAGCCACATTCTTGTTTGCTCTGGTCTGTGAACCCTTAAAACACTATCAGTACATTCATCAATCACCTGAAATTGATTACTGTAGAAATCTTTGGTTATCTAAAATGTAGGAAAAAAATGAACTTTCAACCTTGTTACAGTGTCCTCCCTTTCTCTACTCTGACAACAAACTGAGCAAGTTGGACAATGAACTCCAGTTCTTATACAGGTCCCTCTACATCTCCTCAATAATAGTCTTGGCTCTCCCCCC
Organism: Acomys russatus; assembly: GCF_903995435.1. Classification (NCBI taxonomy): domain Eukaryota; kingdom Metazoa; phylum Chordata; class Mammalia; order Rodentia; family Muridae; genus Acomys; species Acomys russatus. Next base: position 2,808,896 of record NC_067167.1, on the reverse strand, counting down.
ACGCCCCCTGCGCGCGCGTCTCTCTCTCTCTCTCTCTCTCTCTCTCTCTCTCTCTCTCTCTCTCTTTTCCTTTTTTCTGACTTGACTACCAGTAATCCCAGCACTGAGCAGCAGAGGCAGTTTAGGTGTTAGTAATTCTCACTGACATAGTACAAGGCAACCCTGGCATAGTATGCTGGATAGTTTTGTGTCAAACTGACACAGGGTGCAGTCATCTGCGAGGAGGGATCCTCAACTCAGAAAATGCCTCTGTAAGATTAGGCTGTAGGCAGGCCTCGCAGGCTTTTTTTAATTAGTGATTAATGGGGAGGGCCTAACCCATTGTGAGTGGAAGGACTAGGAGGGGAGGCCTTGTTGGAGTAGGTGTGGTCTTAGGGGAAGTGTGTGACTAGGGGCATGATCTGAGCTTCAAGGGCCTAAGCCAGGCCCACTGGCTTTCTCTCTTCCTGCTGCCTGTGGATAGAGAACTCTCAGCCACCTCTCCAACAACATGTCTGCCTTCATGCTGCTGGCCATGACAATGGACTCGACCTCTAAAACTGTAATCAAGTCCAAACAAAGGTTTTCCTTTATAGGATTTGCCATGGTCATGGTATCTCTTTACAAAGAACACTGCCTAAGACAAAAGTTGGCACCAGGAAGCAGAGTATTTCTCTGACAGGCCAGATCATAACACTTCTTGGCAGAAGGTGGACGTTGGGGCTTTTGATTAGGGAAGCCATTGAGTGCTTTAAATGGGGCTTTATGGGCCATCATGGAAGAGCATAGCATACAGTGCTGCTGAGAGCGACATAGATCAGGATGACCTGGCTCCAGTGTTTTCAAAGGCAAATGTAAGTGGCCTAAAGAACATTCTTTTGATATGATACAAGCCTATGCAGGCCAGGGAGTGGAATGTGGTGGAATGAAAGAGAAACACTCCTGTCATAGATCTGAATGCTAAGTCACGAGGGAGTGGCACTGCTTGGAGGGGATCAGGAGGTGTAGTCTCTTATAAGAAAATGTGTCCCTTGGGGTGAACTTGGAGATTTCAAGGACCCAAGGCAGGCCCAGTGGCTTCCTCCCATCCTGCTGCCTGCTAAGCAGATGTAGAACTCTCTGGTACCATGTGTGCCTGCATGCCACGATGCTCCTCACCATGATAACAACAGAATAAAGCTCTGAAACTGTAAGCAAGTCCCACGTAAATGCTTACCATTATAAGAGCTGTCAGGGTCAGGGTGTGAAGGAGAGATAAACATGGTTTTTGTTAGATCACAAGTGGGGGATGAGAAAAAGACTTGGGAGAGAGCAGGTAATTTTTATCCCCTTAGAAGCAGAACCAGCAGTGGAGGAGATTGGTTATTAACTAGCTGAAAAACATCCTTGAACAAATTCTGAGAGGAGGTATAAATGTGAGCCAAAAAGAGGTGGCGGGGCCTTTGGAGACTGAGAATAGTTTTGGCTGTTCATCACTCCACTATGGTGTTTTCTTTTCTTTTCTTTCTTTTTTTTTTTTTTTTTTTTTGTTTTGTTTTGTTTTGTTTTTTGGTTTTCTGAGACAGGGTTTCTCTGTGTAGCCTTGGCTGTCCTGGACCCACTTTGTAGACCAGGCTGGCCTCGAACTCACAGCGATCCACCTGCCTCTGTCTTTTGAGTGCTGGGTTTATAGGCATGCGCCACCACGCCCGGCCGCTATGGTGTTTTCATTGAAAAACAAACAAACAAAAATAAAAGAAACAAAAACCAAACAAATAATGACTAAGTGCGATAGTTAGGGTTTCCACTGCTGTGAAGAGACACCATGAACATGGCAACTCTTATAAAGAAAACATTTAATTGAGGTTGGCTTACAGTTTCAGAAGATCAATCCATTATCTTCATGTCAAAAGACATGGGAGCGTCCAGACAGAAAGGGTACTGGAGAAACTGAGACTCTGCATCATGATCTACAGGCAGCAAAAGAGGGGACTGTCTCACACTGGCCAGACTTGAACATACAGGACACCTCAAAACTGGCCGCCACAGTGACGTACTTTCTAGAACAAGGCCACACTTCCTCCAGCAAGGCCACACCTCCTAATAGTGACACTCTCTCTGAGCCAAGCATTCACACACAGGAGTCTATGGGGGCCAAACCTAGTCTATCCACCACACTAAGCCAGATGCCAATACTTGGCTTTTAAAAGGGATGAAAATAACTAAAGAACACTTAGGTATATTGACACTAAAACAGACTAAGTTCTTTCCTGGTAGAGGGAACGCCATTAGTAGGAGACTGTATGACCTGCTCTGTGAAAAACGTTAGCTGCTGAGTGCTGTATGCTGACAGACAGGCCACAGCCAAATGCCGTGTGTCTCAGTCCTCTCACCAGACTGAAGTGAGCCAACCAGGTTTGTATTTACCCATATGAGAGAGTTGCCCAATTGGAAATTTCATTGGCCCGAGATAACCTCCCCAAGTTGTACACTCACCCATTTGGTTTGCCTTCATTCATAGGGTATGAATTAATGCATGCTGGGAAAGTTCACAGAAGTCCCTCACCTGCCACATCAGAGGATATATAACAGAGACCCCTGCAGCTCACTGACTTAAACTTGAACCAACTGTAACCCAGCTACTGCAAAGCCTGTTTACCCCTGCTGTGTACACACTGTTCTTTCTATTCTTGTCTGAAAAAAAAAACCATGTTATACACACACACACACACACACACACACACACACACACACTCATGCGCCTTAGCAGTAAAGACCACGTACTGCTCTTGCAGAAAACCTGGGCTTGGTTCCCAGCACTAACATGGTGGCACAAAATTATCCTTAGATCCTGTTGCAGGACGTCTGATACATTCTTCTGTCTTCTGTGGGCACCAAACACCCAAGGTATGAACACATATACATAGAGGCAAAACACTCAAGCTTATGAAAGAAATTAAAATTAAAACACAGACTCCCGTGTCTCTTATATGTCAGCATGGATACAATGGCCAGAAATGAATACAAATGTGACAAGATCTGTAGTAAAAGCTATAACTGTAATTAAGAGAAACAAGGGAGTCGTTCAAAGGAGAAAAGTTCCACCATCATATAGACAGGAAGCCTCAATATTCTTTCAGTACAGAATCTGAGCTATAGGCTCAACAAAAGTCCAATTTAAAGTCTAACAATTTATGCTATGAACATCAGAAAACTGATGGCAAAAGGTCATCATGACTGAAAACACGACCAACAGAAGACTGAATAAACCGAACACAAAGTAGAATCACCTGACCTCAGAACTCCCCATACACCTGCAATAAAGACTGTGCTGTTTGGGAAAGAATAAAGAGATCAACAGAACAGGACAGATCACTTAAGAGAGAAAAACCAATTAATATAGGGTCAATTTTTAAACTTGCGGCCAGGAAACGCAGGAAGCCTGTCTTCCTAACACACTGGACCCCCGCGGCATCCACATGCAAATGTGTTAGTGACACAGACTTTCCACCTGCACAGAATTAACTGCAGACGGATCCTGCACCTGAGTGTCCAGTGCCCAGCGCAGAACTCCTAGAAGACTCTAGAGAAGCCAGGGCTCTGCGAGGCAGCGAGTCTGCCTTCCCTGGCAATGAAAGCCGCGCATGCGCGCGCCCCGCACAGGACAGAGAACTAAGTCCGGATTCAGCCCGGAGAGGTGCAGGGAGCTCAGTGAAGAAACTGAATCACACCGGACGCCGCCGGCTCCCGCACCCCGGGACGAGCCCCACGCGCGCTCCCGCGGCTCCTCCCCGCGTGGGGACGGCGGCCCCGCTCACCATGGCGCGGATCCCGAGCTCGCCCCGCTCTCCTCACAGCTCCCGGCAGCGGGTCACGGCGCGGCGCGCGGAACCCGAGAGGCTCCTACAGACGCAGCCGAGCCTGCAGCCTGGCGGACCGGAAGTGCCCGCCTCGAGGCCCTGATTGGCTAGTGAGCCCAAGTGACAGGAGCTGCTCCCTTAGGGACAGAGTGCTGTGTGGTTCCAGCCCTGGCTTCCGCTCCTGGAACAGAACTCTGAAGACCCGCGGAGTTTGGCACTGCGGTGGAACTGGCGCCTGCACTGGAAAGTGGTCCCTGCACTATTCTGCACTCAGCAGGCGCTTCTCTTTCATCTAGGCACAGAGACTCTTAACTTCCGCAGATCATTACTCAATGCGCCCTGCGTGATCCCCCTGTCTCAGCTGTGGTGACGTCCAGCCCATTCACACCAAAGTTAAACCACCAGGTTGACAGTCACCACCCATCAGCAATTTCAGTCAGGCAAAGCCAGGACTGCTCACAGCTCTCTCACTGCACATCGTGAGCCGAACACTTTCCCAGCCTTCTGTGGTGCCACCGCCCCAACATTTGCGAAGAGGAGACAGGACATCCAAAGTTTTAAACCAGATTGGTCCGAGACAGGAAACACCTGCAATTAGGGTCCCCAAAGGGGAGATTTCAGGGTGAGAACCTGGGATAAGAAAAGAAAAACGTTTGACATCGACTGTTGGTGGTGGCGCAGGCCTTTAAACCCAGCACTAAAGGCAGCAGAGGCAGCAGGCGTCTGAGTTGGAAGCCCAGCTGGTCTAGAGAGTTCCAGTCCAGGGAGAGCTACACAGAGAAACTGTCTCAAATAGAAGAAAAGCGTAAGATGATTTCATCCCTGCTTATCAGAACAGGGACCAGGAATTGCATACTCTTTGGAGACTCCTGAAAGCCTGTGAGCACAAACCAAGATAACAAGAGTCCTCCAGTGTTTAATGTTCCTCCAGTGTTCTTGGAAAGGAGTGAGTTTACTTTCGCTTAGTCACTATTGCCTGCTGCTATTCCTCAAAGAAATGTTCGTGCCTGTCAGAAATAACATTTCTTCTTCTTTTTCTTCTCCTTCTTCTTCGTCTTCTTCTTCCTCGCCTTCGCCTTCCCCTCCTCCTCCTCCTCCTCCTCTTTCTCCTTCTCTTCCTTCTTCTTTCTTCTTCTTCTTCTTCTTCTTGCCTGGCTGTGCTCATGGACCCTTTCTTTTTTTTTAATATTTATTTATTTATTATGTATACAGATCTCGTTATAGATGGTTGTGAGCCAATATGCGGTTGCTGGGAATTGAACTCGTGACCTTTGGAAGAGCAGTCAGTACCCTTAACCTCTGAGCCATCTCTCCAGCCCCCATGGACCCTTTCTTAAACCTCAGAGCATATACAGTCTGGGGCTCTGAATAAAGTTGGCGATTGCATGAGATTCCAGTCAGACTCAATTATCAACTGCTTATTTCAGATCTCATCCTCTCTAGAGTGGTCACAGGGCTCCACCTCTGACCACACCCCCATCCCTTCCTGGGAGTTCTAGGTGGGGTCTCTACTCCTGAGGCACAACTTTAAATATTGCATTGCATTCATATTTAATGCATAATTTTATTATGAATCCAGAAGATCCAACTGTGTTCTGAGTCTCCCTGCCTCTTCTGTGCTATCACGGGGAGGTGATCAGAGTTGAAGGTCATCTTTGTCTACATAGTGAGTTTGAGGTCAAATGGGCTACATGAGACGCTGCCTCAAAAGAAAGGGGTGGAGGGGGGAAGAGAACAAGAAGGGGATGGAAGGAATGTAGTGGAAGTTTGGGTTATGTCACATAAATATATTTTGTTTTGATCAAAAGTGTGAAATGGAAAACTTCCTTTAGTTTATCCACAGCACATAACGGCTGGATCAAAGACATGTTGTCTCCCAGACTCAAGATCCGGATCAGATGTGCCCTCCATTGCTGGAATGTAGTTCACTCCAGATACAGTGAAGTTGACAACCAAAAGCCCCCATCACGATCCACCCTTTGCCAACTTGACATGCAAATGCCTCTCTATGTCGGAGGCTTAGTCCATCATCATCACGGTGGGAAGCGCGGCAGCATGCAGGCAGGTGAGAGGAGGGCCCGTGACCTTTGTCCATGGAAACGCATCCTTGTGTGGACTCTGAGAGGGTATAAACAGGAGCCCAGAGAGAAAGACAGAGAGAGAGAGAGAAGTGCTCCTGGAGAACTCCTCAAGAAGGCTGCTGGTGATGATGGCTTTTTTGCGATTTAGCTTGCCTTCTGGCTGTTTTCTTGGCTTTCCTAACTTCAGCTTTAGTAATTTTCCCCTGTGTGTACACACCTGATCCAGAGTGTTCACAGGTGTGTCACACCGACTACTTACAGGTGTCTCGTCCCTACTTCCTCCAGGTGAGTTCTAGAGATCAACCCCAAGTACTCAGGTTTGCAGCAAGTGCCTTCAGTGGGGGAGTGAGCCCACGGCCCTTATTAAAGTCTCAAAAACATTCATGTGTGTAGTGCTGTTGTATGTGTTGGCATCTAAGCGGCCTCTAGGCTGCCAAGCAACCTCTGACCTCATCACCTGCTGCCAGGTGTGTGACAGAAGATAAAAGGGCCAACCTGCCACCTTGTCTCTCTCTCTCACACACACTTGCATGTCTCTCTTACAGTTTCTCTAAGGCCGCCCTCTCCTTCTCTGTCTCTCTCTGTCTCTGTCTCTCTCTCTCTCCCCTCTCCTTCTCTGTCTCTCTGTCTCTCTCTGTCTCTCTCTCTGTCTCTCTGTCTCTCTCTCTTCCCCCCCTCCTTCTCTGTCTCTCTCTGTCTCTCTGTCTCTCTCTCTCTGTCTCTCTGTCTCTCCCCCCGCCTCTCTGTCTCTCTGTCTCTCTCTCTCCCCACCCCTCTCTCTCTCTCTGCCCCTTTGTCTCCCCCGCCTCTCTCTCTCCCCCGCTCCTTCTCTGTCTCTCTCTGTCTCTCTGTCTCTGTCTCTGTCTCTCTCTCTCTGCCCCTCTGTCTCTCTCTCTCTGTCTCTCTCTCTGTGTCTCTCTCTCTGCCCCTCTGTCTGTCTCTCTCTCTCCCTCTGTCTCTCCCTCTGTCTCTCTCTCTCTGCCCCTCCCTCTCTCTCTCTCTCTCTCTCTCTGCCCCTCTGTCTCTCTCTCTGTGTCTCTGTCTCTCTCTCTCCCCCCCACCTCTCTTTCTCTCTCTCTCTCTGCCCCTCTGTCTCCCCCGCCTCTCTATCCCCCCCCTTCTCCATCTCTCTCTGTCTCTCTGTCTCTGTCTCTCTGTCTCTGTCTCTCTCTCTGCCCCTCTGTCTCTCTCTCTGCCCCTCTGTCTCTCTCTCTGTCTCTCTCTGCCCCTCTGTCTCTGTCTCTCTGTCTCTCTCTGTCTCTGTCTCTGTCTCTCTGTCTCTCTCTCTCTCTCCCTCTGTCTCTCTGCCCCTCCCTCTCTCTCTCTCTCCCCCCTCTCTCTCTGCCCCTCTGTCTCCCCCGCCTCTCTCTCCCCCCTCCTTCTCTGTCTCTCTGTCTCTCTCTCTGTCTCTTTCTCTCTCTCTCTGCCCCTCTGTCTCTCTCTCTCTGTCTCTCTCTCTGCCCCTCTGTCTCTCTCTCTCTGTCTCTCTCTCTGTCTCTGTCTCTCTCTGTCTCTCTCTCTCTTTGTCTCTCTGTCTCTCTCTCTCTGTCTCTCTGTCTCTCTCTCTCCCTCTGTCTCTCCCTCTCCCTCTGTCTCTCCCTCTCCCTCCGTCCCTCTCTCTGCCCCTCCCTTCCTCTCTCTCTCTCTCCCTCTCTCTCTCTCTCTCCCTCTCTCTCTCTCCCTACCCTCAGACCCACTCAGGCCCCAACTCCTCCCCATTTCCCTTCTCCCCAAACAAATCTCTCCATATTCATATTGCTTGCATGGCATCTCATTTTTTAATCGTAACATGTAAAACTGAGACCTCCAGAGATATCTTTAATCTACTCCTGGAGTCCTCAGTGAGAGACTCAGTCTGATGTTGATGCAAAACACACAGGAATTTATTGAGATGACCTGTTGGGGTCTGTGAAGCTCTTTCGAGTTGCAGACTCTGAGAGGCAGAAGCAAGTGCTTTTTTATATCTTTTTGCAAAAGCAGAACTTATCAGGCTATCTGGGAGGGGTAAGTACATTCCAGGGGCAGTGGGACATTTTTAGACACAGCTGGCTGTCCTTGAGTCATGTTGGACTTTTTATTATCTTTAAACATAAACTAGCTGTCCTTGGTTCAATATTGATATTGCTTCTTGGACTCTCCATTTCCCCCATTTTTTATTGTAACTATTTCAATCCTGAAACAAAAGTTATAGCTCATTTTCTCTCAGATGAACCTCATTATTAAGTTTGAAATATTATTGTCTTAAGATCATGACCTATACTGTATTTATGCATTCTTTGATAAAGGCAAGTAACCGATTTAAAATATAAGGCCCGAAGGTCACAGCAATTAGAATGATGAGAAGGAGGCCATCAGGGTAGAAATCAGTGTAGTCAGCCAAGGTGAACTGTTATACCAGGATTCAAACCAACGTTGGGAAGCCTCACGTTCCTTTTTTCGTTTGGGAATCTTTAATTACTCTAGAATGGTCTGTGTAGAAACAGCATTCTTCTTTGAAAGCAGCACATAGACCCCCCTCGCTGCAAAAATAGCAAGTCTAAGCCTCTTCTGTTCTGCGAGATTACCTTGGCTAGAGAGGAGAAAGACTCTTCTAGAGCGATATTGACTGCTCGAGGTGTCTAATATCCTCATCTATGGCTGTCCTTAAACCTTGATAGCTTTTGTCTTGTATAATGAGAGCTGAAGTTCCGGAGGCAGCTCCTGCTATGCCTAGTCCTAGCAAGAGAGAAATAGTTAGTCCAGTGAGAACCTCTCTTTTCACTTGTCTGTTTCTGGGTTCCCAAGTGTCTAGAAGGGACTCATAAGAGTGATAGTTAATCTTAGGAATCACTTGTACCAGAACACAAAGGTCCTCTTGCAGGGTGGTGGAGTATACAAGGGGTCATCCCAGAAGAGCAAGCTCACTAAGCCTGATCAGGGGGCAAGTAGCACACAACAGGATGGGCATTTTCAGGTTGAATATGCTCTGTTAAACATAAAGTCTTATGTTGAGGTAGCACTTTTCCCATACATAAACCTTGGCCTACAATGGATTGCAGAGACACCTGGGCATCGTGATGTTGCTGCCATCGGCAACATTTAGGGTCTGAGGTGTTGAGAGGAAAAGAAGCATTTGGAGCAATTGCCTCATAGTAAGGGGGCAGCACGGGAGGGCATAACCAGCATTTCTCGGTAAGATGAGGTCTGGAGGCGTTGAGCACCATGAAGGTGTTAGATATTGACTCGAGGAGGGGGTCAGCACTTGGATTTGGAAATGGTTTTAGTGGAGGGACAGCCAAGGTGGTATCTAAGGACGTTGACGGGGAGGATATCTCTGAGGTGGGTGACTTGGGAGCAATAACAGGATTTGGTCCTAGTGACACAGAAGTCCTACTTGCTTTTAATTTGATTGTAAACAGTAGGCCTTAGTAAAAAACCCTGAGTTTTTTAGCTCTTGAGCTCTTTAGCTTCTTCAACTCCTTGGCCTTTGGATTTTGAATTAGGAAGACTTTAGCCTTGAGTGTTGTTGTTGTTTTGTTTTGTTTTTTGTGGTTTTTTTTTTTTTTTCCTTTTCTCACTCGCCTGTTAGCTGAGCTAGTGAGCCTTTTCAGCCTCTTCCATCAGGACATGGGTTTCTCTAAGTCTTTGAGCTAGCAGGTTTTTGCCCCAGCATGTTGCTCCTGAGTCTTTATTGGTAAAATAGAACATTTGGGATTTTCATTTAAAACAAGATTTTGAGCCAGGCAGTGGTGGCGCACGCCTTTAATCCCAGCACTTGGGAGGTAGAGGCAGGCAGATCGCTGTGAGTTCGAGGCCAGCCTCGTCTACAAAGTGAGTCCAGGACAGCCAGGGCTACACAGGGAAACCCTGTCTTGAAAATCTAATAATAATAATAGTAGTAGTAGCAGCAGCAGCAATAATAATAATAATAATATTATTATTATTATTATTATTATTATTATTATTATTATTATTATTATTATTATTATTATTATTTTGGTACCCAATGTTGGGTATGACTCAACAGACAGAGCGATCACTCCAGCTGAAGACAAACTGAGAAGCCATCAGGTTTGGTAAGTCATCTGGGAAACCCTTAAATAGAGAGTTGAGGATAGGAAGTGTTCCCGACCCGCGGGTTCAGTTATTCGTGGAGTGGCGAGGAGGGTCACGACCTGTGAATAAAGAATGGACGAAAGAGAGACACGAGCCCAGGAAAACTTTGCTTATCGAGGGCCGTTTATTGTAAGGGGGTATCCAAATTTATAGTAAGCTTCTGAAAGGGCGGGGTGGGAAGGAATGCAGTGGAAAGTGACAAAATCTTCGGGGCCAGGCCCAAGGACAGCAGGTGTGGAGTGGGGCAATTATACAGAATTATACACCGAATGTTCTCTTTCTCTAGGTCAGGCTGGATCTTTGTGGTTGCCAGACAGAATAATTATCTCAAGTATGCAGACAGCTGTGGCTTTCAGCCAGCAGGGCCTCTCAGCCACTGGGGCAGGTCAGGCAAGGTCCTATGGCTCCTGACAAGGAAGTAGCTGGAACTTAATAGAAGGCTGTAGAACCTTGCTCAGTGCTACTCCAGAGGGCCTAAACGTAGAAGCGTTAAATGAAAAGCTAAGTAACTTAAATGAAATTGGCTCCATACCAGTTATGATGATTAATGGCCATAACCGCTTTCCGTACCCTCTCTAAGGTGTTTCTATCTCTGTATCTCTCTAACCTTGACAGATACATGGAAAAAAGAGAAATATGCAAAGTGCATACGAGCCATACCAGGGAAATTAAAGGGACTTATAAATGAGATTAAGGAAAATACTCAGACAAAGATACAGGAATTTAGACAAACCTTAGAGAAAGACCTGAGAAAAATAGTCAGATACACACAGAGGAATTTAACAAGAGCTTATCAGGCAACAGCATAATAAAACTGGAAGGGGAGGTCTACGGTTGTTAGAAAACTGGCCTTAGTATAATCAGGTACTATACAAGACATGCCAGGAGATGAAAGGCACCCCAGGGTTATAATAAATTTGAATGGCATCCTATAGATATGTTAGATTTGAGGAGATTTAAGGAATTGATCATCTCTTACAATATACATTCATCCTATGTTAAACAGATGTTATATTTATTATCACCTCAGAATGAGATTTTGCTCAAAGACAGGAAATATTTGCCAACTGCAATATTACAACCTGGTCCTCAGTCACAATGGCAATCTTGGTGGAAAGATGACATGAAGTCCACGTAACAATGAAATCAGGCCAGAGGTATTGATAGCTCCCAGGGTCAGTTGCTAGGTGAAGGTCAATATGTTGATTTACAAAGTCAGTAGGAATTTGAGGGTCACACCTATAGCAGCTTTAAGTGCTGGGGAAAAGGTTTAAGAATTGGGGAAGAGGGCTGCGCCATTTACCAAAATTACACAAAGCCCAAAAGAAACTTTTGCGAAGATTGACTTCAGCTATGAGTAGAATAGGATCAGATTTGGTGGGCAGAAAAGTGCTAGTTGAAACGTTGGCTTTTTTAAATGCTAATTCAGAATTGAAAAGAGTACTTAGATTTTTTTTTTCAAGACAGGGTTTCGCTGTGTAGCCTTGGCTGTCCTAGACTCGCTTTGTACACCAGGCTGGCCTTGAACTCACAGCGATCCACCTGCCTCTGCCTCCCGAATGCTGGGATTAAAGGTGTGCGCCACCACCACCACTACCCAGCAAAGTACTTAGACTCTTAAAGGCAAAATCAGCACCAGGAAAGAAATGGGTTAGACATATGACTGATATTGGATCTCATGTTTATGATGTTAATCTGATAGGAGAAGTAATTTCTAAAAGACAGGAAATATTAAAATGAAAAATGTTTTAATTGCGGTAAGAAAGACCATTTGAAAAAGAATGGTAGGAATGGCTTTCCCAAAAACAATGGTTTTTCTAGAGATAATCCAAAAAAGGGGACCCAGCCTTCTGGAGTGGCACAGGCAGACATTGGACTAAGGAGCACAAATCAACAAGAAATTGTCTTTGGGGAATGCCGAAGGGGACCTCCTGCAGGCCCCAACATCCAATTCAATTCAATCATCCCCTGTCAGTGTAGGAGAAACTCATTCACAGAGAAATTAAAAGATTTAGTGCCTGTTGTTAAAAACCGCACTGATCCGGATGTAATCAAGAACAGAACAGCTTCAATAGATAAAACAAAAAGTTCAAGAAAGACCATAAAACAAATGTATTGGCAAACTACTGTAAATTATCAGAGACCTAAACTAAAAATATAAATAAATAGCATCAGAATTGAAGGTTTAGTAGACACAAATTGATAAAGATTAGATTTGAATAGGAGCGATCTCCTGTATGAAGAGAGCTGATAGTTCATCAGACAGCTTGGTCATTCAGTTCAAACTAACATATGAGACTTGTTGGGATCTGTGTGAGCTGCTGAAAGAAGAGCCCAGACTCAGGCAGGATGCAAAAGCAAAGAGCATTTATTCTGCAGAGATTGCCCGCATCCGGGGGTCACCACCTTCACAAAATAGTGACCCTGAAGTGTGCTTACAGGCTTAATTTAAAGACAGAGAGGGTGGTTAGGTAACCGGCACAGCGACTGGTTGGCAGTGGTCTAGGAGAAACGGAGACACTCAGGATTGGCCCAGCACACAGGGACTTTCCAGGGTAGTTATAAATTCATTATTTTTCACTCAGGCCTGGTGTCAGGGCAGAAGCTGATTGGTTGCTCAGGATTTAGGGTTTTTTCCAGGAACTGCAGTTTTATTTTCTAAGGAACTGAAACTCAAGCCTGACCTAAAATTAAAACATTTAGGAAGGCAATGGTAGCCCATGCCTTTAATCCTAGCAGAGACAGTCAGAGCCCTATAAGTTAGTTGCTTCCTAAATTCTAGAGTTACAACCAACAGGGGTGCAGGTGGTCAACACCTTTAATCCCAGCACTTGAGAGATATTCACTTAATTCCAACACTCAGGAAACAGAGCATGGAAATCACTGAGTTCAAGGTCAGCCTAATACAGGTCAAGTTCCAAGCAGAGAAAAACTTAGATCCAGGTGAGGTGATTCACACCTTTAGTCCCAGCACTTGTAACGCACGTCCCTTTGATCTCAACACTTGGGGGACTGGGGCAGGCGCATAGGAATTACAGCAATTTAATTTTAAGAGCCACTTGAAAAATTAATTTTTTAAGATTTCAATTGAGAGATGATACTTTTTCTATTGTGAAAATACATTTTGCATAAGGAAAGATACAACCCACCAAAAAGACAAAAAAGAAAAGAAAAGAAAACCTCCAGAGTTAGTGTTGGGGCAGGGTTTTGTTTTTAATCCATCCAGGAGACTAAAAATATCTAACTAAGGAATCCAAAGACCACTGGACAAATAAAACATCTGATGAAAAAGACAAATTATCTATAGAAAATGTGACAATAAAAGGAGTTAGTTGGCCAAGTAGTATCGCCCACCTCCACCTTGTTGTTTCTGCCCCCTATAGACCTAAGTGCTAAATGGTAGTCCCAATTCAATTAAAAATTAAAGGGATGAGAGTAAGACTCTCTCCTTCCCTAAAACCATGCATGCTTTTTTTTTTTTTAAATCCAAAATCTCAAGCTGGAGGTTAAGATGGCTCAGAAGTTAAGAGCACTGGCTGCTCTTCCAAAGGTCCTGAGTTCAATTCCCAGCAACCACATGGTGGCTCACAACCATCTATGATGAGATCTGGTGCCCTCTTCTGGCCTGCAGAAATATATGCAGGCAGAGCACACAAAGACACATAAACACACACACACACACACACATTTGCAAGTATATGTGTGTATATATACATATATATGATATATATAAGATATATACACACTCCAAGAAGCAAGTTCCAACCATATTTACATATATACATAGACACATTTTTACAGATGAAAAAGGATTCCAACCCATTTTATTATTCCTCCCACAGTTTATACTCCCGTGGCTGCCAAGGCAGCTCCACCATTGCTCCGTGACCACCGGGCATCCAGCAGCGGCTCTCCCCGAGAGTAGATAGAGTCTCAGATGGTCACGATGGAGGAGGAATGGTGTGCTCCACCAATCAGGCCAGCCAAACTTTATTTATAAACCTTGAGTAGGGGCCGGAGAGATGGCTCAGTGGTTAAGAGCACCTGTTCTTCCTGAGGTCCTGAGTTCAATTCCCGGCAGCCACATGGTGGCTCACAACCATCTATAATGTAATCTGATACCCTCTTCTGCAGATAAAGCACTCATATGTGATAAATAAATAAGTCCTTTTTTTTTTAATCTTCATTTAAAATACATAAATAAAAATAAAGCTTGAGTAGTGGGGAGGGATTTGTGGGTGAATGTGGCTGATTGACTGGGGCAGGAATGGACATTGCCCACAGCCCTCAAGGACAAGCTTTTTTGGAAAGAGTTCATCAAACTTTAAAAACTCAAATTTATCACCTACAAAAAGGAGATTATAAATATTCCTCTCTACTCTCAGAATGAAAGTCAGATAGAATTATTGTCCTGAACTCACAATAAACTAAGAGATAGTTGGAAAAGACATATACCTCTGTATAATCTCCTGGATTCTGTTAACCTTTAGACCTTGCCAAGCTTTGTCACTCTGAACTCACTATGAACTTATGTAATGGATACAAAGCTAAGAAACATTGGGTTTTTTATGAAAACACATGTAACTTGTTGTATTTTCTAGTTAATCTGTTTTGTGCTTGTCTTTTTTACTATGATGTAATTCCTTTTCTGACCTAGAGAGCTTTGTCTCGGAAGTATAAAAACTATGACCAGACAATAAACGTGGTTGAAGCCTGCTGGGATTTGCTCCGTCCATGTTTGCATGTGAATGAGTCCATCGGTTTTATGTACCTTTGTTACATGACTGTATGTCAACAGTCTATCTGTATGTAAGGAACGCCTTTTGTGTCTCCCGCTGAGTATGCGTATGAATATGTACAGGTCTGTAGGTCTGATCGCTTGTCTGTGTGTGCATGCGCATGTGCTGATCCTGTGGAAACCACCATAACAGCTGCTCAGAAAAGAGATTTTCCCTGAGGGCACCCTGTACCTGCTGCACTTTCTGCAGAGGAGATGCGATCTGAAATCAACATCATGTTGATTGTGGGGACTTGGTTGCTTGTGTAAGCTTGTGGGGACTTGGTTGAAAATTCTTGTTTCATCTATCTTTTGAGTGACTGTGTATGCGTGAGACCTCTTTTTTTCTCTCCTTTTTTAAAAAAAGATTTGTTTATTTATTATGTGTACAGTGCTCTGCCTGCATGTACCCCTGCAGGCCAGAGGAGGTCATCAGATCACATTATAGATGGTTATGAGCCACCATGTGGTTGCTGGGAATTGAACTCAGAACCTCTGGAAGAGCAGTGAGTGCTCTTAACCACTGAGCCATCTCTCCAGCCCTGCCCCCATTTTCATTTTTTGTTGATTGGTGTTTTAACATTCAAGGTACTCTTATAATTATGCCCTGGATTATAAGGAATGCCTGTAATATCATTAATATTACATTTGTTTTTAAAACTTAACCTTTTTACTAATATAAGCTGGTTCATTGTTGGATTTTATAAAAATGGGCACTCCCATAACAGCAAAAGTTTGTATAAGAAAAGAGCACATTACAGAAGCATTCTCTGAGGACCGAAGAACTAAAAAAACGAACAAAAAACCGAAAATGTATGTATGACTGAAAATGCACAAATACAGAGATGGCATCTGTGGCACCGGAGCCAACTGAGCGGCGTCCGTTTGCCCGTACTTCATTAGTATTTTTACCTCTAGGGTGAACCCCAGCTATATGACTGTGACCGTGTAAGGGAGCACACATACGGCATTCCTGCACAATTATCACATTTGTCTAAGTGGGATCTTTTATCATTAATAATAAGAAATAAGATCATAAGATGACAGGCAACAGATATTTATATGAGGTTTATTAAGTGAGCATGAGGAAAGAAGGAAAGGGGGAGGGGTACCCTGAGAGAGAGAGACAGACAGACAGACAGGCAGACAGACAGACAGACAGACAGACAGAGACAGAGAGAGACAGAGGAAGAGAGAAAGGAGGTAGGTAAGAGAGTAAGAGAGGTAAGAGAGAGCCACAAGGAGTGTGTGGCCCTTTATAGTCTTGGGAAGGGCCACGCTCCTATGGCAGGTAGGCAATGACATCACCGGTAGGCACTGACATCACCGGTAGGCACTGACATCACCGGTAGGCAATGACATCACCGGTAGGCAATGACATCACCAGTAGGTGGACTGAAGCAGAATCCTAACAGGCTGTGGCGCGTAAAGTCTATCAGCATTAGTGTGTAGGCGTTGATGCTCCTGTTCTGGAGGGCAGGTTAGCACATCAGCTGGACCATTCCCTTCTGCAATAAAACCAGGGAGATCAGAGTGTGCATGAGAAGTAAGCAAAGAATGTGGACAAGTTTTATCCAGATGTTGTATTTCCAGTGGCAATGGGAGCAAAACAGGAAGTGAAGATGAAATCGAAGCAGTTTCTATTGCTGGGAATAACCCTACAACATAAGCAGAATCTGAACCAATATATAAGGGTTTTTTAACTAACCATAACAGAATCAACCAGAACAGATGAACCCAAAACAGCCAGTTCCACCTGTTGGGCTGGAAAAAAGAACTATTAATAGATGGATGAATAACGAATATCTGGACCATGAAGCCCTTCTGTACCATTAATTAGCCATCAATAAAATTAGTATCTGCCTGTGGAATGGGAGAGGGTTGGATAATTTTTGCAATCACAAATTCAGTTCCTATGCAAGAATCCCACATCTGGGCCGGGTGTGGTGGTGCTCACCTTTAATCCCAGCACTCGGGAGGCAGAGGCAGGCGGATCGCTGTGAGTTTCAGGCCAGCCTGGTCTACAAAGGGAGTCCAGTATAGCCAGGGCTACACAGAGAAACCTTGTCTCGAAAAAATAAAAAAACAAAAAACAAAAAAGAATGCCACATCTTACTATCTGATTTCCTATCTTTCTGTGGTGATTCACAATGAAAATCTGAAAATCCATAGAGTGTGTAACATCGAAAGACTCACTGTTGGCTACGGGTAATACAATGCAGCAAGAATCACAGGGAGATGACAGGCAGCACCAGGCCATCCCGGCTTACTAATTCAGCAAGCAGTTAATTCTTTCTAACCATTATTGTGTTTAAAAAAAAAAAAAAAATCCGTTCCAAAGGTTTATTATGTGGTACTATGAGACCTGTAGGAAACTGTTTCATAGGTAAAATAAGTTTAAATGCAGTTTGGATCTACAGGATACACAAATGCCTCTTTTAGTCTGAATCCAATAGCTGTAGCTCTTCCCTTGCCTTGCAAGATCATCTGTGAGGGCCGTTCAATGCCATCTACACTTCTAATGTTTCAAATCGATTGCTTTAGTGCACAATTAGGTGATAAACACTTTGACTTTGCTGAGATTTACTTGAAGGATCAAGTACAGCTCATGGCAGGGAAGGAATTGGTGGTGAGCAAACTCCTCCTCCTTGTGTGCCTTGCGTGCCTAGGTGGGAAAGTTCGCGGTTCCACGGGCTCTCCTGAGTCCCCCTCAGGACACGGGGGTCAGGACACGGGGCAGGGGCGGCACGGGGGGCGGAGCCTAGCACCCGAGTGGTGACCGAGTTCCCTGCTCCATGCTTCACAGTGATTTTCAGACAATGGAGGATCCCTGTCTAAAAGAAACGACAGTTAAGGGAGAGGAAGGAGCCGGGCATGGTGGCGCACGCCTTTAATCCCAGCACTCGGGAGGCAGAGGCAGGAGGATCATTGTGAGTTCGAGGCCAACCTGGTCTACAAAGTGAGTCCAGGACAGTCAAGGCTACACAGAGAAACCCTGTCTAAAAAAAAAAAAAAAAAAAAAAACTAAAAAGGGCTGGAGAGATGGCTCAGCGGTTAAGAGCACTGGCTGCTCTTCAAGAGGTCCTAAGTTCAATTCCCAGCAACCACATGGTGGCTCACAACCATCTATAATGTGATCTGACGCTCTCATCTCATTCCTCACTTCCAGCCCCTGTTCACCTCTTGGCACCGCTCTTGATATGGAGGAACCTGGCAGAACAGAGCCAACGGAAGGACTGAAGTCTCAGGAAATAGCCAACTCTATACACAGCCTGAGTCAACTTGTGCTCTAAGGCTTTAAACATATCACTAGAGTGAAGTTCTCATGAATTCAAGCTGTGTACAATGACAAGGGAAGGCACACATGTGGCATAAAAATGTTTTTCCCATAAAAGCATAGTTTAAACCTTTTTTAAAAAATATATTGTTTTATTTTTTAAGATTTGTTTATTATTTATACAGTGTTCTGCCCGCCTGTGCACCTTCCCGCCACAAGAAGGCACTGGATCTCATTACAGATGGTCACGAGCCACCATGTGGGTGCTGGGAATTGAGCTCAGGACCTCTGGAAGAGCAGACAGTGCTCTTAACCTCTGAGCCATCTCTCCAGCCCCACCCCCCTTTTTGAGACAGGGTTTCTCTGTGTAACCTTGCCTGTACTAGACTCACAGCGTAGACCTGGCTGGCCTCAAACTCAGAGATCCCCCTGCCTCTGCCTCCCAGAGTGCTGGGATTAAAGGCGTGCGCCACCACGCCTGCCTCTAACTTAAACTTTTAATTTAACAACAGCAATCGATACTGAGGAATCTCACTCAAGCCTATCGGCTGCACCTGAGAGGAGCACAAAAACAACAGCCCAAAGGCAATCATGTGATTTGCAGAATCTGAAACCACAGACTCTCCTCTTGTTTTCCTGGAGTGTTTTCACAAGCATTCAGAATTCTTTTTCACGTGACTGTATTCCAGGACTGTGTTCCAATAATGAAATAAATTGTTTTATTTTCTGAAGAAAAAAAAAAAAAAAAACATGGTTGGAAAAAAAAAAGCACATTTCACAATATGGAGTTCTCTGTGTGTGTGTGTGTGTGTGTGTGTGTGTGTGAGAGAGAGAGAGAGAGAGAGAGAGAGAGAGAGAGAGAGAGAGAGAGAGAGTTAGTTAGTTTACATTTGCATACCTGGTGCCCAAGAGCATCAGAACTTCTGTACCTGGAATTACAGGTAGTTTGAGCCATCAGATGGGGGTGCTAGGAAGCATGGTTGAGCACTTAACAGGAGCATTACTACTGAAGTCAACTTTTCAGACCCCAAATATGTCATTATAATGCAGAAAATGAAGATGCCCCATTACTCCTGTCTTCTCTCGTTTGCAAGTGGTGACAGTCCTGGTACACTGAAGAACTGAATGGATGGCTATCCCTCTGTGAATGAACTCTGCATATTGCTTCTCACTGACATTTTTAACAGGGTCCTCTCTTTTGTTAAGATTTACTTATTTATTTTATATGTCAGTGCTCTATTTGTATGTTCACCTACAAGCCAGAAGAGGGCATCAGATCACGTTATAGATGGTTGTGAGGCACCATGTGGTTGCCAGGAATTGAACTCAGAACCTCTGGAATGGCAGACAGTGCTCTTAACCACTGAGCCATCATCTCTCCAGCCTCAACAGGGTTCTCTTAATGGAAGAGAGGACGACAACAAATTCAGTAAAGCAGAGAGGAGTACAGACATAGGTGGTGTTTGCTACTTTGTGGCTTCTTTCTTCCACAGGGGAAAAGGGACGACAGTATCAGTGGACTGCAGCCTGCTGAGGGGCTGGCATGGAGTTCCTTGGGGCAAGTTTGATCTTCATCATCAGGATATCTAATGTCTTCTTGTTGTTTCTTTGCACACGACCATGACAGTAACAAACCATGACCAACAGCAACCCTCACCATCTGTCAGGGTCTTAGCATTTATATACATTCTGAAAAGTCCCCAGAATTCCAAGTGTCGCACAGTTGCAGAAACTTTCTACCTCAGGCAAAATCACACCTCTGCAGTGCATGAGGCAAATAAATCATAGCCAGCCCCATAGCCCAAAACCTGACATTAAAACAAAAACATACCCCTGTTTCTTTTTAAAGAAAACAAATTTACAAAATCCTCCTACATCCAGACCACATTGGACGTGGTCCATAATGGGAGATATGGTTGCTTAGTTTGGGGATTTGGGGTTGTTATTTTGGCTTTTGTTGGTTTGTTGGTTGTTTCGATTTTTTCGAGCAGGGTCTCTCTACATAGCTATGCCATACTGGAACTCACTCTGTGGTCCAAAAGCGTCCCAAATCCAGAAATCAAGCTGTGCTAGGATTACAGACATGAACCACCACACCCCGCTGAAAGGTCTCTAAAATGACTTATCTTTGATTCAGAGAATGAGAGGAAATTAAGATTTAAAATGGAACCATCACTCTTTTGATGAACAGAGCATTTCCCAGAACACGACAATGCCTTAATTATGACGGGTAAATCATTTTTTTTTTCATTTTTATTTATTATGTATACAATGTTCATCCTGCATGTGTGCCCTCAGGCCAGAAGAGGGCACCTGATCTCATTATAGATGGTTATGAGCCACCATGTGGTTGTGGGAATTGAACACAGGACCTTTGGAAGAGCAGCCAGTGCTCTTAACCTCTGAGCCATCTCTCCAACCCCAATAAATCATTTATGTTCTCAATATTTTGGTTATTTTCTTTGCTTCATCTTTGTGTACACACCTGATCCAGAGTGTTCACAGGTGTGTCAGGATGACAACTTACAGGTGTCTCATCCCTATTTCCTCTAGGTGAGTTCTAGAGATCAACCCTAAGTACTCAAGTTTTGCAGCAAGTGCCTTCAGTGGGGGAGTTAACTCGTTGGCCCTTAAGTTTCAAAAATATGTATGTATGTATGTATGTGCTGTCATGTGCATGTGCTATTGTGTTTATGTACATATGTCACAGCCCAAGTGTAGCAGATAAAAACTTGCATGAGTAATGTGGGTATTATCTAGGAGAATAAACTCAGGTCATCAGGCTCAGCAGCAACCACCTTTGCCCACTGAAACAATTCTTCATCATTCATTTGTGTTTCTGAGAAAGTGTTAAGAACAGGATTTATTCCTCAGAATAAATATAATCCATAAAAATGGATGGTAGTATAAACACATTTTCATTTGCAAATTAGGTTTCATTATTCAATTCATTCTGTGTCCCTCTATCTTTGGATGACAATTTATATACAATTTGAAAACAAGCCAATATTTTAATGAAGAAATGGTTCTAATGATCTCATATGCACAACAGTGAGAAAGTGCTTGGTGTGCAAGGCTTTACTGTATTTATTAGATTCACGGTGTTTCTCTCCAATAGGAAATCTTTCATGCATTTGAAGAAGACTGTAATATGCAGAGGCATTACCACATTGAAAACATTCATGGGGTTTATCTCCAGCATGAGCTCTCTGATGTACTGAAGATTACACTGGCATTCCAAAACTTCACTGCATCAATTACATTCATAGGGTTTTTCTCCATATGACACTGTGATTATGATGAGTAGTGTAATATACAAAGGCTTTACCACACTGCCTGCATTAATACAGTTTCTCTCCAGTATGACTTCTTTCATGTCTGTAAAGATTACTACGATATGCAAAGGCTTTCCCACAGTGAGTGCATTCATACGGTTTCTCTCCAGTATGAGTTATTTTGTGTTTTTGAAGATACCTGTGAAATGCAAAGGATTTACCACACTGACTGCATTCATACAGTTTCTCAAGAGTGTGATGTTTTTCATGATTTCTGAGGTAACGACGACTTGCAAAGGCTTTACCACACTGATTACATCCATAGGGTTTCTCTCCAGTGTGAACTCGCTGATGTATCTGAAGATCGCACTTTAATTCAAAGGCTTTACTACATTGATTGCATCCAAAGGGCTTCTCTCCAGTGTGATGTTTCTCATGATTCTGAAGACTAGTACGGCTTGCAAAGGCTTTACCACACTGATTACACTCGTAAGGTTTCTCTCCGGTGTGACTTCTTTCGTGTATTTGAAGAAGACTGCGACGTGCAAAGGCTTTGCCACATTGATTACATCCATAAGGTTTCTCTCCAGTGTGAGTTCTTTCATGTATTTCAAGGCTACTGCGACGTGCAAAGGCTTTACCACATTCACTGCATTCGTACAGCTTCTCGCCAGTATGGTGTTTTTCATGATTTCGAAGACTACTACGGGTTGCATAGGCGTTACCACACTGATTGCACTCGTACGGTTTCTCTCCAGTGTGTGTTTTTTCATGTGCTTCAAGGTTACTGCGATACGCAAAGGCTTTACCGCACTGAGTACACTCATAGGGCTTCTCTCCTGTATGAATTATTTCATGTATTTGAAGGTGACTGCGAGTTGCAAAGCCTTTACCACACAGATTACATTCATAGGGTTTCTCTCCCGTATGAGTTCTTTTGTGTATATCAAGATTACTGTGACGTGCAAACGCTTTACCACACTCGCTGCATTGATATGGTCTCTCTCCCGTGTGAGTTCTTGTGTGTATTTGAAGAGAACTCTGACTCGGAAAGGCTTTACCACAGTGATCACATTCATAGGGTTTTTCTCTAGTATGATTTTTCTCATGTTTTCGAAGACTAATGAAATTTGCAAAGGGTTTACTACACAGTTTGCACGCATAGGGTTTCTCTTCAGTATGGATCCTTTCATATATCTGAAGAAAACTGTTCCGTGCAAAGGTACTTGGCTTCTTTCCATACGCCTTGTGCTCACAGGGGTTGTATCCAGAATAACTGATGTCATACCTATTAAAGAAGAAATAACAAGCAGGACATTTCACATCCACACAGGCTAACTCTCTGTTCCCCGTGGACATGTGCTATAGGGATTCAGGTTACTCTACAACAACCTTCTTCCCTCCCACAAACTGTTCCTATCACCAAATGAATAACAACAGCTTATTGATGGACTATTCGATTTTAAAAAGGTCTTGACATACACTGCTCACCTAATCAGTGGGCGTGTAACTTTTATTTTAATTGAATGGTAAGCCATGTGATGAACTCACAGTTCTACAACATGGTTATGAGTAAAATAGTGCCGTGTGTTATAAAATACTGTTATTTGTCTTATTTGTTAGAGGAATGCCTTGCAAACACAGGTCAGCTACCTGAAATTGAAGTATACAGTCTTGTGAGAATTTAATAATCATCGACATACATAAAGTCGTGCTTATTTGCACTGCCGTGCTTCTTTAAATCTTCAGGGTGCATGAAATTTACCTTACATGTCTTCTAGAACTTTCACAATGTTCTTCAGTATTCTGGTCTTCCAATTTGTAGCCTAAAATACAGAACCAGAAAATTTATGACCTATTATTGGAATACTATGCAAATCTTCAGTTAGTCTCTTTGGTGAACCTGAGAACCATGTCTGATTATTCACCATATTCTTCCTCTTCCACAGCTGAGATCACAGAAGTGCACCAATAACCAAGAGAAGCTTGTCACCTGCTTTAGAAAGTGAAGGACAACTAACACTCTTACCTATAGCTGTGAGGTTCCAGTAGGTTTCCAGCATCACATCTCTGTAGAGACTCTTCTGAGAAGGATCCAGCAAAGCCCACTCTTCCTGAGAGAAGTTCACATGCACATCCTCATAGGTCACTGCATCCTGAAATATACCATACACGTACATAAAAGAAATGGTGAGTCTTACTGCACTGTACATACACACTGCATTGAGAAGGTGTTTATATCTCTGGGAACTCCACACATACACTCCACATCACAGATACCAAATGGTGTCACCAAATCATTTTAGAAGGAAATGGGCCCAATGAATTCAACATGGCAATGCAAGAGAAATGACTACTACCTGATAATGCAGAGAGAGATTAGCGTATACACTAGAAAAACTGTATCAAAATCCCTAACTTCAGAAAAGGATGGGCAAGATGGACGAGGTAACGCACACCTTTAATCCCAGACCTCAGAGGGCAGAGACGGGTGAATCTCTGGTGACTTCTAGGTCAGCCTAGTCTTATGTAGTGATTTCCATGACATCCAGAGTAACATAGTGAGACCCTCTCAAACAAACAAACAAACAAAACAGGGATAGAAAGCATTCAGGGGCTCACTCAAAATTCCTCCAAAGAGCTAGCCATTCGCTCCAACTCAACACTACACTCTGACTTCAGTGAATTCCGAGCCCACAAGGGTGCTCATACACATATATACGCCAAAGACTCACGCACATTTACTAAAAATCAAAAGCATGCACAAAAAGGAGAAAATGTTAAACCCCAATGGTTCTGAACACTCAGTATTAATGTCATGCATGCATGTTTTCCTGATAAAAGAAATAACGCATTTGGCCAAAATTTGATAGTCACGATGTGAGTCAAGATCAACACTGGAATAAATGCTTGACATGTACAAAAAAGCTAATTCCGAGCCAGGCGTGGTGGCGCACACCTTTAATCCCAGCACTCGGGAGGCAGAGGCAGGCGGATCGCTGTGAGTTCGAGGCCAGCCTGGTCTACAAAGTGAGTCCAGGACAGTCGAGAGTATACAGAGAAACCCTGTCTCAAAAAAACAACAACAACAAAAAAAAGCTAATTCCATCAGTCAAATATAATAATAATAATAATAATAATAATAATAATAATAATAATAATAATACTGCTAGAAAAATAGCTTAGCAAGGAAAAGCAATTGCTATATTTTACCTTACATTTTCTAGGGATGGCGGCTTTCATGGCGGTGGTGGCGTGGCTGCATGAAAAGGAAGTAAGCTGCGCAGTCTGAACCGCAGGGAACATAGAAACAAGTGTGGGGAGGGCACAAACACTGAAAGGACAGTTAAATTCAGGACCCTGAGGACCTTCTACTCCGAAATCAAAGATAATCAAAGATTTGAATAAGGTACAAAGAAAAGAGGGAATGTTGGGACCAAACAAATGAGACGTACCCTGAGTACTGCCATTTTGTATTCAGAGTCAATTTTGATCATGAGATGAAATTCAGTTCAAGTTCCGAGGTTCAAGGAGAGCTGGGAACCTTCCAGATGGCTGACACCTCCCTCTTCAGTCTTCTTTTGTTCCCTAAGTGTGACTGTCCTAGTCACAAAACAACAAA
This sequence comes from Acomys russatus, assembly GCF_903995435.1. Taxonomy (NCBI): domain Eukaryota; kingdom Metazoa; phylum Chordata; class Mammalia; order Rodentia; family Muridae; genus Acomys; species Acomys russatus. The sequence continues at coordinate 2,783,951 of NC_067167.1, read as the reverse complement.
TGATTCTGATTGATGAAAATGTGTAACTGTCTTGGCCCAAATATTTGTGGACTCTGTGATTTAAACAGTTACTAAAATGAACATTTAGGATGCAGGCAGCTCCCGAGTCTGTGCCGCTGTCCCTGAACGATCAGTTTTGCTGCCTGACTCAAAAAAGATCCTGCTTTGCATGGACTCTTGTGTCTGCTTGAATTGTTTTGGATTTTCAGACCCTAACACCTGGTGTCTCCAAATGTTTGTCCAACCCAAAGACTTCAAAGGAAATAAATCTCTGCCAAAGTTAAACACTGCACAGAAAAACTGTAATTCAACATAGAGCCGCCCAGTGTCATGGTTGAACCATCACAACCAACTAGAGAGATTAGCAGATAGGCCAATGGTGGGAACACAGCAGGACATGTGGACTCAGCTGTGGCTCTCCACTCTGCACACACTGCCTTTTTTCCTGGCCTAGCTGCTGCTCCGGGAGTCACGGTGACTCACACAGTGGTGGACTTTCTCAAAGGAAGAGCACCCAGGCCCACTGTCCCTTATGTTTGTCACTGGCTCTTTTGATGGATAGTGTAAGTCACCATTTCCCAAGAAAACACAACAGGAGCCACCTTCTTATCTCCAGCTCTGCCTCGTTTCATGGCACACATTCTGCTTATCTTCGTCTTCCATTTCTCCCATACCTATTTCCTGGCTCCCTACCCTCCCATCGCTCCACACCTACTAACTCACTTCCTGCCACACCCTGACACAGTGCTGTACAGACACTTCCTGTGTCCCCGGCCCTTGGGGCACCGGTGCAAGCCGCAGTGTTGCTGTCTCTACTGTACCTTTTCTGACCCAGGCAACGTCACTTACGAAGCCACCTCTAAAAGGAGATTTTAGCCTGAGCTCTGTTGTGCTCTACTTGTAGTTAGAACGTAACAGAGATTGGTGGGTTATAAATTTGGAGAAGAGGGTCAAGGAGATGTTTAAAGAGAATACTGGAAGCTCATCTATCCCTCGGGGGAGCCAAAACCCTCTTTAACTAAGAGCCATTAAATGTTTACTGATTTTGCTGGGCAGTGGTGACACACACACCTTTAATGCCAGCACTTGTAAGGCAGAGTCAAGTGGATCTCTGAGTTTGATGCAAGCCCAGTCCACAGAGCCAAGCCTACACAGAGAGACCCCGTCACGGGGGGTGGGGGGCATAGTTAAGAGTTGCTTTTAACAAAATCTCTATCATTCAATTTTACCAGTAAAGACTTGGAAGGCAGATGCTGGTGTAAAGCCTGCTAGCTCAAAGACACAGAGAAAGCACCGAGCTGACCTTTGTGCTCAGCCAACATCCAAACGAAGAAAGCCTCCTTCCCAGTGCAGTCTCAAAAGCCCTCGGAGTGTACCTCCCTTCAACTCCCCATCCGTCTACCCACCCACCTGACTTCCTCTTCCTCTCTATGGTTTTTCCCTATGTTCCTATGTCAACGGGTTGTTTGCTCCACCTCCTGACCTATGGCTGCCTTTATAGAACGCTGTTTACAACGTCCAAGCAGAAAGGTCTTGGATTAAAGGTGCGTGCTAGGACTGATCCACACAACTAAAAACAGGTTTTTTTCTAGTGACCAACACAATCTCAGGGTTTGAAGTGTGATCAAATATCCTGCAACAGCCTGGGTACAGGCCTAACATTCCAACGGAGGTAGTTCAGTGTCTGTGATAAGGACCCGTCATATGAAGTGGGAGGCTTACTGTAAAACATACTAATGGATTTGATGTAACAGTTATTTTTTGTACTAGAGGACTGATGCTAAATGGGGGCTCTCTCCTCTCCACCCCCGCCATTTTTGTTGTGTTTTTTGGTGTTTTTGGTTTCTCTGTCTGTCTAACAGAGCCCGGACAGTCCTGGACTCACTTTGTAGACCAGGCTGGCCTGAACTTCCAGAGATCCGCCTGCCTCTGCCTCTCAAGTGCTGGGATTAAAGGCGTGCGCCACCACGCCCTGCCCATTTCATTTTCTTATTCCAATATAAGACAAGGTGCCAAGATGTGAATGACTTTGAAGAAAAGTGTGTGAGAGAGAGAGAGAGAGAGAGAGAGAGAGAGAGAGAGAGAGAGAGAGAGAGAGAAGTTATTTGTCAAAAAAATCAAAGCTGGGTGATGGTGGCGTACACCTTTAATCTTAGCACTTGGGAGGCAGAGGCAGGTGGATCTCTGTGAGTTCGAGGACAGCCTGGTCTACAAAGTGAGTCCAGGACACCAAGGCTACACAGAGAAACCCCGTTTTGAAAAATAAAAAAAAGAAAGAAAGAAAAAGAAAGAAAGAAAGAAAAGAAAATCAAATATGAGTCTTCTTCATCAAATACTATTAAGCTTGTTCAGGGAACAAGGAATTCAAATCCTTTCAATTTCACCCATCCAGTTAAACCATTGATTACTCAAATATTCACTTCTCCCTGTTAGGAATTTAGTGATCTGGAGCAGAGACTCTTTCGCTTTACAGCAGTGCCTCTCTTCCCCTTCCTCTTTCACTTCCTATGCAGCAACTTTTTTGACTACCCAAGCACATAAGATTGAAGTCAGATACCAGCCAAGGATAAAATATACATCCACCACCTTCCTTTTAATAAAATCCAAGTGTGTTGGAGGTTGGTCTGGTCTGCCCAAATGAGCAGACGCACATACCCCAAAATGTTTGTAACCTTGCTTGAAACCGTGTTCTTGATTGTCCAATAAAAAGCCAACATAATCCCAGCACTCAGGAGGCAGAGGCAGATGGACTGCTGTGAGTTCAAGGTCAGCCTGGTCTACAAAGCGAGTTCCAGAACAACCAGGGCTACAGAGAGATGGCTCAGTGGTAAAGAGCACTGACTCTTCTTCCAGAGGACCAGGGTTCAATTCCCAGCACCCCACATGGCAGCTCACAATTGTCTGTAACTCCAAGATCTGACACCCTAGCATAGACATACATGCAAGCAAAACACCAATGCACAAAATGAAAATAAGTATTTTTTTTTAAGCCAATACACCTGGGCAGGGTAAATGGGATAGGTGTGGCTGAGGTTCAAAGGCTTTTGGGAGAGAGACCAAAAAAAAAGGAGATGAGCAGGAAGAAGGAAAGTCAACGCCATGGATTAGGTGGAGGAGAAGTACATGGCTGGCGTAGATGGAGGCTTTAACCGAGACAAACAGCATTAGCAAGTATATGGGACTGTGGACAGGGGGTGAAGGATAGAAATTATTAGAAGCAGATCACATGGGATTGAGGGAGGGTATGAGATACCCACCCCCCAATATGGGAGGTAGTTTGGGGGATTGATATCTGCTCTGCCCCAGGTTAACTAAGGCTATTTTAAAATATAACAGGTGTCTGGGTCTTCATTGATTGCTAGCAGGTTAGAAAGTACTGCCGTAATAACTCTAGGCCTAATAATAAACATGAGGCCCTACTTATAAATTAACAACAACATAAATATCGCCTCTGTCTAGGGCAGGGATAAAGCCTCTCAATCAGGAGTAAAGCTTGCCTTGTCCGGACAATACAGTCGGAATGCTGGTCTCTTTCTTGGCCGCGCTGAACTTACTTCTAACATGCCCATACTCAAAACAACCTTAAGGATAATTTAACACCTGCCTCCTGCCATACAGGCTACTACACACAAGGTGCAATGTGCCTGATCCACCTGCTCAACACCACGGATTCCTGGGAAAGTGGCCCAGATACTCAGGTACATAGCAGCACAGAGACACAGTGGACTCACCGTTGCCTTCAGAAAAGAACGTTGTTAAGATCACAGTACTGCTGCTCTCATTGCAAGGCCTGCCCACCCACCCTCTTTGGCAAGAGCCACCCAGCCACATAGGCCTCACTAGAGTAGCAAGTCCCCTACAGTGTGATCAGAGAAATGAATCACACAACATCAGCTTCTTCCAAGCTCTACCTTCTCTCCCAAGCAAACAGATCAACTATACCACAAGTTTTCATTTCAGTAGAAATCCCTGATAGCTTTATGTTTGTCCTTGGGCGAGGGTCTCTAGTGTGCACTGCCCATTACACCCCCAAGGTCCAGTGCAGCCAGCCCTTTACTTCAGACCTGAAAAGTCCTGCAGCCAACCTTAGGTCAAATTCAAATAGGAACAACAATTATAGCAAGGGGGCCATGAATGTAAAAGCAAAGAGAGTCTCTGGAGGGCCACAGGAGAGGGCCACGTGAGAGGCAAGGGAAAGGCCAAATGAAGTAATTATGATCTCAAAAATACATTTTAAAGCACTGAAAAAGGCCTTATGGCCCCATGTGCCCAAGGGACTAACAATTTATGTTGGGGCACACCAAGGATAACCTTTTCTCTCAGGCTCTATGTGTTGAGCCAGAAAACCAACAGGTCAGTTAGGCAGGGCCACACCAATCTGTCCAGCTCTTCTGTTCTGGTTGAACTAGTGTAACTACAATAATTTTGTTTCAAGAAGGAAATTCACGGAGAAAATAAAATTTTGTCAGCTTGATCAGAAAAAAAAAAAAAAAAAAAGAAATTCACTTGTTTATTTATATTCTTATTTGCTCTGGTCTGTGGACCTTTTTAAAAGTTGGGGTTTTGCTTGTGTTTTGGGGTACTTCTGCTCTTTGCTTTTGTTTTGAGACAGAATTTCTCCTTTTAGCCTTGCCTCTGCTGGAACTAGTTCTGTAGAGCACGCTGTCCAGGAACGCACAGAGATCTACCTGGCTCTGCTTCCCAAGTGCTGGGGTTAAAGGCGTGCGCCACCACCACCTGGAATAAAATCAGGATTTATCAGTACTTTATCAATCACTTAAAACTGATTATTGGACTAATCTCGGATAGTCCCAAATGCAGACAAGACTGCACTTGGGAGAGGAAGTGTGTCACTCAGGGGGAGGTCTCCTATTAATGGCATTCCCTCCACCAGGAAAGAACTTAGTCTGTTTTAGTGTCAATATACCTAAGTGTTCTTTAGTTATTTTCATCCCTTTTAAAAGCCAAGTATTGGCATCTGGCTTAGTGTGGTGGATAGACTAGGTTTGGCCCCCATAGACTCCTGTGTGTGAATGCTTGGCTCAGAGAGAGTGGCACTATTAGGAGGTGCGACCTTGCTGGAGGAAGTGTGTCACTGCAGAGGCTAGTCTTAATGTTCAAGTCTGGCCAGTGTGAAACAGTCCCCTATCTGCTCCCTGAAGATCAATCAAGACAGAACTCTCAGCTTCTTCTCCAGCACCATGTCTGCCTGCACGCTGCCATGCTTCCTGTCATGATGACAATGGACTAAACCTCTGAAACTGTGAAACAGCTTCAATTAAATGTTTTCTTTATGAGAGTTGCCATGGGCATGGTGTCTCTTCACAGCAATGGAAGCCCTAAGACACTCAGTCACCATTTTGTTGCTATGAAGAGACACCATGACTGTTGCAGGCTCTCTGATGCCACTGTGATCCCTGAGATTATGAATTGTAAGAAACCTGTCTCTCATTTGGTGGGTCTGAGCCCTAGCACACACCTTTAATCTGGGACCTTTCTGTACACAGGATTTAATAGTGTTAACCCTAGGTGCAGCAAGAAACCAGCTGACAGGGATTAGAATAGGAGAGACTCTGAGTTGAAGTGTATTTAAGACAGCGTGTAGAAGAAGAAGTTCTTTGGCTTTTAGTTCTTTAGCTTTTGAGCTCTTCCGCTCCTGGGTCTTTGGCTTTTTGGCTTTTTGAAATTTGAGCTAGCAATCTTTTGGCCTTATGGTTTTTTAGCCCTTTCTTCAGCTGAGAGAGTGAGCCTTCTGGGATGTGAGCTGAGTAGGAAGGTCAGCTGGGTGCTTTCTCTGCCTCTCTGAGCTAGCAGGTTTTCGCGCCAGCATGTCTCCTGAGCCTTTAGTGGTAAAATAGAACATTCAGGATTTTCACTTAAAACACCACATTTCCTCTGAAAAGTCTTGAGCTCTCAGCACTACTGTCTTCCACCCTCTTCTATTATGGCCCATTAGCCCCTATTTAATGTGTTCAACCGCTTTCCTAAGCCCCTAAGCCCCAAAGCTCACGTCCTGCTACAAGCAGCATATAGGAAACTTTAAAGGGGCAGCTTTTTCTATCATGGCTAGCTCCCCAATAATGACACAGATTCACTCATGTTTTAAGCACAATAACTGAGCAGCCCAACCCTCGATGCTGCACTTGCTACTTTGCAGCCTCACACCTCAAGTTACTTCCTGTCTTAGAGTTGACCTGGCTCACTCTGCTCCATGTTTGTCTTCATGGTGAATCTTCATGGTCCATCCTGCCTTAGTGATGACCTTCTTTCTCACTCCATGCCATGGCTCCCTTCTTCCTCTTCCTCCTCTCTCCCTCTGGGACCCCTGGCTTGGATAAGAACCCATCCTACCGCTTTCCTCTGCTGAGCCATTAGCCAATGAGAGCCTTTTATTACCCAATAAAAGATAACTGGGAGCATTCCTTACACCACACTGACACAGGACATAGCACTCTTTTCATGACGATGCCCATGTCCTGACTGAAACAGATCTCAGGACACAAAAATCAGTATTTGAACACACAGTACACAAGACCCCTCCTCCAAAAAGCATGGTCAGGCCTGTCGCAGCAATACCCTGCTTCATGGCACCAGCTTCTGTCTTCTTCAGTGTTCTATTGCTGGGAAGAGACGCCATGAGTATGGCAACTCTTAGAAAGGAAAACATTTAATTAGGGCTGGCTTGCAGTTTCAGAGGTTTATCCCACTGTCACCATGGCATGGAGCATGGCAGCATCCAGGCAGACATGGTGCATGATGGGATGCTGAGAGTTCTACATCTAGATCCAGAGGCATCAGGAAGAAAGAAAGCCAATGGGCCGGGATTAGGCCCTGGACACTCAGATCCTGTCCACAGTCACACACTTCCTCTCAGAGCACACCTACTCCAACAAGGCCACACCTCCTAATCCTTTCCAAGCAGTGCCACTCCCTGATGACCAGGCATTCAGACACATGGGCCTATGGGGGTCATTCTCACTCACAGCCTCGCAGCGCCACTTTTAACTCTTTGTTGTACATAGACCACTGCTCTAATCTCTATGCACGTCTATGCTGCACTGTTTCAGAGTCATTAAGACCTTCATTCAATTCTCCTAAAGTGGTTTTTCATTTGTTTATTTTTAGAGCAATGTGTCATGCAGGTGTCTTAGTTTTCCTGTTGCACTGATCCAACACCATGAGCAAGAAGGAAGCTGCAGAGGAAAGGGTTTGTTCATTATACACTCCGACTTCCATCATTGAGGGACGTCAGGGCAGGAACTCAAACAGGGCAGGAACCTGGAGGCAGGAGCCGATGCAGACGCAGCGGAGGAGTGCTGCGCACTGGCTTGCCTCCCAGGGTCTCTCAGCCTGCCTTATTTCTATGTGCAGGAATTCTTGACAGACTGCAACCAACAGCATTCAACCACCGACCAGCCACACACTTCTCAAGGCCCTAGCACTTATGTACTCTCTGAAAAGTTCCCACAATTTCGAACGTCACACACTCACAGAGACTATCTGGAGCTGGCAAAATCACGTCCTTGTTAGAGCACGAGGCAAATCATAGTCACCTCTGTGAAGCATCCCCATATCCCCCACACCTGAGATTAAAACAAAACATGTTCCCATAACATTTCTGTGATTTTTTTTTTTTTTTTTTTTTTTTTTTTTTTGGTTTTTCGAAACAGGATTTCTCTGTGTAGCCTTGGCTGGCCTCGAACTCACAGCGATCCGCCTGCCTCTGCCTCCCCAGTGCTGGGATTAAAGGCGTGTGCCACCACGCCCGGCCATTTCAGTGATTTTTTTTAAAAAGATTTATTTATTATGTACACAGTGTTCTGTCTGCATGTACACCTGCATACCTGAAGAGGGCACCAGATCTCATTATAGATGGCTGTGAGCCACCATGTGGATGCTGGGAATTGAACTCAGGACCTTTAGAAGAGCATGCAGTGCTCTTAACCTCTGAGCCATCTCTCCAGCCCCCATTTCAGTGAATTTTAAAGTAACCATAATTACAGAATTCTCACTACACTCAAGCCAGGCCCTGTGTCTCCTTTCTTGATGCCTGCTGATCTGGTAACAGATTTCAGCTACCTTCCCCGCACCTTGTCTGCCCGTGTGCCATCACACACACCCTCCCTGAAGACAATGAACTAAACCTCTGAAACTGTAAGCAAGCCCTAATTAAATGCTTTCCTCTATAAGAATTGCTGGGGCCAGGTGGTGGTGGCGCATGTCTTAAATCCCAGCACTCGGGAGGCAGAGGCAGGCAGATCTCTGTGAGTTTGAGGCCAGCCTGGTCTACAAAGCAAGTCCAGGACAGCCAAGGCTATTACATAGAGAGACCCCGTTTTGAGAAACAAACAAAAAAAAAAAAAGAATTGTTGTGGTCATGGTGTCTCTTCACAACAATAGAACGACAACTAAAACACCGTCCTGATTTCATAGCCTCCTAAGATTGTTTTCTTATACAACTCAAGACTACCTGCCCAGGGTGGCACCAAACACATGGAATAGGCAGTATTATATCAATCATTAATCAAGAAAACACCCTATACCTTTGCCCACAGGCCAGTCTTACTCTAGCTTGTGTCAGGCTGACCAAATCTAACCAGCATACCTACTGAATATGCCAAACAGATTTTTAAGAAAAACCTCGATTCTCTTAACACTCAGTTTTCAGCATGTGCATGTAGACACACAAACACACAGAGACACATACACATACACACACACACACATACACACACGCACCTTAGCAGTAAAGCCCACTTACTGCTCTTGCAGAAGACCTGGGCTTGGTTCCCAGCACTAACATGGTGGCACAAAATTATCCTTAGATCCTGTTGCAGGGCGTCAGATACATTCTTCTGTCTTCTGTGGGCACCAAACACCCAAGTGATAAACACACATACATTAAAACAAAAGAATCATATAGATGAAATAAATTTAGTAAACTAAAAATTACAGACCTCCATATCTCTTATATGCCACCGTGGACAAAACAGCCAAAACGACACAGAAATGAAATATCTATAGCCAAAACTATAACTTTTTAATTAAAAGATTCGAGGAAAAAAAAAATTCAAGAAACTCAACCAGGCAGTGGTGGCGCACGCCTTTGATCCCAGCACTCGGGAGGCAGAGGCAGGTGGATCTCTGTGAGTTCGAGGCCAGCCTGGTCTACAGAGTGAGTTTCAGGACAGCCAGAGCTGTTACACAGAGAAACTCTGTCTCAAAAAACCAACAAGAATAAAGGAACTCGATCAAAGAAGTTCCACATTTGTAGACAGGAAGCCTCAATATTATCTCACTACAGATTTTGAGCTATAGAGTCGACAAAAGTCCAGTGAAAAGTATGATGACAGCCGGACAGCGGTGGCGCACGCCTTTAATCCCAGCACTCTGGGGGCAGAGACAGGCGGATCTCCATGAGTTCAAGTCCACCCTGGTCCACAGAGAGAGTTCCTGGACAACCAGAGCCACACAGAGAAACTCTATCTCCAAAAACCGAAGAGTCTAACAATGTACGCTACGAACAACAGAAAACTGATGCCAGGGGCTGGAGAGATGGCTCAGTGGTTAAGAGCGCTTCCAAAGGTCCTGAGTTCAATTCCCAGCAACCACATGGTGGGTCACAACCATCTATAATGTAACCTGATGCCTTCTTCTGGCCTGCAAGCAGACAACACTGTATACATAATAAATAAATCTTTAAAAAAAAAAAAAAAAAAAAAAAGAAAACTGATGCCAGAAGGTCGTATGAATGAAAGCACACCAACACAAGACTGAAAAGCCAGCACACACAGTGACACCAGCTGACTCCAGAACCTCACACACACACCTGCAATAAGACTGTGCTGTTTGGGAAAGAATAGAAGAGATCAACAGAACATGAGAGATCATTTACGAGAGAAAGCCACAATTAATCGTGGGCCAAATTTCACACAGAAGGCCACAGACTTACACAGTAAGTCTGGTATTATCAACACCAGTGGCTGGACAACCTTGGCATCTACTTGAGAATGCATTAATAACACACCATAATAGCATCTTTTATTTGCTTGATTGCTTGATTCAATAGTCCTCTTGGAGGCTTACCGCCTCCATCCGCTAACCTAGGCCTAGTCCTGGAAGCTTCCAGTCTCGGTCCAATCTAATCTAGGCCTAGAGTCTTTACAGACTGAGGCTGACTGCTGAATAAGCTCACCCTTTCTAAACTCTGGCTGGCTGGTTCAACTGAGCCATGTGTGGCTCAAAATCCTCTCCAAGCTGAGTGATTCAATCCGGCTTCTCTCAGCTTCTGACTGAATTGCTCTGCCGGGTCTCAAACTAACTTAATCTCCCCATCTCCTGGCTCCTTCTCACCCTCTGGCTCGTGTTTTCTCTCTCTCTCTCTCTCTCTCTCTCTCTCTCTCTCTCTCTCTCTCTCTCTCTCCTGTCTCTCTCTCTCTCCTGTCTCTCTCTCCTCCTCCTCTCTCTCTCTCTCTCTCCTTCGCGTCTCTCTCTGTCTCTCTCTCTCTCGCTGTCTCTCTCTCTCTCTCTCTCTCCTGTCTCTCTCTCTCCTATGTCTGTGTCTCTGTCTCTCTCTGTCTCTCTCTCCTGTGTCTCTGTCTCTGTCTCTCCTGTCTCTGTACAACCAACAGTCCCAGTAAAGCTGCCTCCACCCTCTCCCCCTCCCCCTATTCTCCTAAATCCTTCCTCCTGTCTCTTCTCCTGAGAGTGGGTGTCTCCTATCTCTGGCCCACTTTCTCAAATCTTTCTTTGATTAGTCACGTCTCTCAGCTTCTCAATTAGACACCACTTTCCAACATCGCTGCTTCCTTCTGCAAACGAATTCACCTTCATCGGTCGGGATGAAAGGTGTGTGCTAAGGGCGTGTCCGTACGCAGCCAGGAGGACTAAAGGTGTGTGGCATGTCTGCATTCACACAGGTCACACAGACCTAGGTCTTGGGGTGCGATCCCTTGTCACAGCAGCCATGTTTCTGGATTCAAACTCCTCCACAACACAGGCTTTCCACCTGTACGGAATCAACTGCCCACGGATCCTGCACCTGAGTGTCAAGTGTCCAGCGCCCGAACTTCTAGAAGACACTAGAGAAGCCAGGGCTCTGCGAGGCAGCCAATCTGCCTTCTCTGGCAATGAAAGCCGCGCATGCGCGCGCCCTGCAGGACGACAAGAACAGCGTCCAAGCAGCAGCTCCCGCTCCCCACGCTCTGCGCAGCGGCACCTGGGAGAACTAAGTCCCTGAGGGACCCGCTTCCGCCCGGGAGCTGCGGGGGACAAACCGCGTCACTTCGGGCGCTGCAGTCGCCGCCGCCGCCGTCCCGCACCCCGGGACGAACCCCACGCGCGCTCCCGCGGCTCCTCCCCGCGTGGGGACGGCGGCCCCGCTCACCATGGCGCGGATCCCGAGCTCGGCCCGCTCTCCTCACAGCTCCCGGCAGCGGGTCACGGCGCGGCACGCGGAATCCGAGAGGCTCGGCGGACACAGCCCAGGTTACAGCCTGGCGGACCGGAAGTGCCCGCCCCCATTCTGACTGACAGTCCGCCTCGAGGTCCTGATTGGCTAGTGAGGCCTGAGTGACAGGAGCAGCTCCCTTAGGGACAGAGTCACTGCACAGCGGTTCCCAGCCCTGGCTTCCTCCCCCTCAGGCACAGAGCTGCCCAGACCTGCGGAGTTGGACATCGCGGTAGAACTTGCGCCTGCACTGCAAAGTCGTCCTGCACTTTTCCTGCGCTCAGCAGGCGCTTCTCCGTGTAGGCGCAGGGTCTCTAGCATACAACGATTACTGAATGGACTGTGTGATCCCCCTGCCTCACAACTGAACCCACGACTTCCAACCCATTCATGTCAAATTTAAACAACCTGATTGACAATGCACCACCCATCAGCAACTGCAGTGAGGCACACCTAGGACGGCTCACAGCTCTCTCAGCTGCACAATATTAGCTAAACATTAACACTTTCCCGGCCTTCTGTGGTGCCGCTGGCCTATCATGCCAGCCTTTGCGGGGAGGAGCCGGGACATCAAAAGCTTAAACCAGCTTGGTCCGAGACCAAGCAATTAGGGTCCCAAAAGGTGAGGTTTCAGGGTGAGGATCTGGGATGAAAAGATAAAGGGTTGTCATGGGCAGCTAGTGGTGGCGCACCCCTTTGATGCCAGCATTCAGGACGCCAGCCTGGTCTACAGAGGGAGTTGCAGGACAGGCAGAGCTACCGGGAAACCCAGTCTCCGAGGGTGGGGTCAGGGGGGGAAGTTTGGCATCAGTAGGTCTTGCATAAGCTGATCCGGCCCCTGCTCGTCAGAACAAGATCCAGGAATTGCGTCATTTTAGGAGACTCCTGAAAACCTGTGGGCACACTCCACGACAACAAGAGTGATGTGACCCGAGTGTTTTCATGCGCCTCCTGCTTTATTGGGAAGGAGTGAGTTTAGTTCACGTTACTCACTATTGCTTGCTGCTGTTCTTCAGACAAATGTTTATGCTTCTTCCATGGGGGGGGGGGGGGGTGTTGGGGGGAGGGGTGGAACAGGGGTCTTTTTCTTTTTTTAATCTTTATTTCTGGTTTTTGGAGACAATATATCTTTGTGTAGCCCTGGCTGTCCTCATGCAACCTTTCTTAAAACTCAGAGCACAGACAGTCTGGGGCTCTGAATAAAGCTGGTTATGGCATGAAAGTCCAGTCAGCCTTAATTATCAATGCCATTGTGCCAGATCCCATCACCTCCAGAGTGGTCACACGGCTCCCCACTGACCGCACCCCCATCCCTTCCTGGGGGTTCTAGGTGGGGTCTCCACCCCTGAGGCACAACTTTAAACACTGCATTGCACTCATATTTATTGCAGACTTGTGTTAATGGATCCAGAAGTTCAAATTGTGTTCTGATTCCCCGTGCCCAAAGCATGCCCTCACCCAGTGTCCCACACTGCGCTCTCTCTCTCTTTCTCTCTCTCTCCTCCTCTGAGCTTGTACACCTGGGTAGTTGTTTGTGATGTAAGTGGCATACCGGAAGTCAGAACACATCATGTGGGTAGTGATGGGCATAAGAGGACCTGAGTGTAGGGAGCTGTGGGCTGATGGGTGAGCTGGGCACCTTTGCTAAGGCCCCAGGCTGGTCTCCCACTGTGTGTCCAGTCCTGTTCGTCCCCCTGGGGTCTGAGGATGCCGGTGTCTGGGGCTTCAGCTTGCAGAGGTGACAAATGGAGACTGAACAGCTGAGCTCTGTCCTCAGCGGCCCTGCGCCTGCAGCCGCTGCATCTGCAGGATCTGGCTGAGAATGCACTGTACGTCCTCGTCCATCTGTCCCTGGTGAGGTGGGAGGAGACAGAGGCAGAGTCACACACTGCTGCACCTGCTGGGTGTTGTCCCCTTTCCCCCGCCCCCGCCCCATTGCAAGTTGATGCTGGTAGGTCCCAGCACAGGCCTGTTCCCAGAAGCCCCAGGTTGGCTCTGAACAGGAGAAGCTGAGGCCCAGGCAGTGGCAGAGGAGTGATGAAGCCGGGTGGGCACCCTGGGATGGAGGCAGGAGGCAGGGGACTCACCTGGATGGCACACAGGAGATGGGTTCGGTATAAAAGCCACCACAGCGCCATGCTCCCGGGCCTCCTCCTGTGGACACGTGGGAGGGGATCAGAGGACAAGGTCATCCTTGTCTACATAGTGAGTGTGAGGTCAACTGGGCTACAGGAGACCCTGCCTCAAAAGAAAGGGGTGGAGGGGGGAAGGGACCAAGTAGGGGAGGGGAGCATCAAAGGGGATTTGGAAGGAGAGGGGAGGGGAGGCCCACCTACAGTGAGACACACCCTAAGTCTTCAACACCCCAGGCTCAGCTGCTGGTGGCTGTGAAGTCCCCTGCCCCACCTGCATCCTGCTGGCCTTCCCACCTGTACCCCTGACTCTACACACAGCCAGTACCTCCATCTGCTGCTGCAAGGCCGTCACCTGGCTGCGCAGGGCCTCCTCCTCCTCCTCCCTGGAGCTGGCTGGGGCTGCCTGCTGCGCTTTCAGAGCCTCCTTCAGCGCGAAGACTTCTTTGGACAGATCTGTGATCTGGGATGGGTACGTGGGAGGGGGCTCCGTGAGCGGCCACTCTGAGGCAGGCAGAAACCCGGGGGCCTCTGCAGCTTTCCTGGGCAGCTTGGTACAGAGTCACTGTTTCAGGCTAAAGGCTGAGCTGATGACCTCAAACTCGAACTTGTACAGCCCAGGGCTGAAAACACTTCTCACATTTTTAAATGTTTGGAGAGAAGAAAATAATTATTATTTTTTTAATCTATTTTGTGACCCTTGAAGGGATTCCAAACACAGTGTGACATTTATCGATAAGGTTTTATCCTGACATGATCCTGTCTGCTCACAGCAGGAACCACACACTGTGTGGCCCACAGGGCAATAAATACTGGGGGTTTCTTTTGTTTTGGGGGGGTTGTTTGTTTTGTTTGGATTTGGGTTTTTTTTTCTTCTTCATAAAAAAAAAATTTTTAAATAGAGGCTGGAGAAATGGCCCGGAGGTTGAGAGCGCTGACTGCTCTTCCAGAGGTCCTGAGCTCAATTCCCAGCAACCACACGGTGGCTCACAACTATCTGTGATGTGATCTGATGCCCTCTTCTGGCCTGCAGGTGTACATGCGAACAGACCATTGTATACATAATAATAAACAGATCTTTAAAAAAGAAAAACAAAAATAAATAAAATTAAAATAAACACCCTGCCTCCCCTGATCTTAGGGTCGGTGTTGGCACCTCTCAGGAAAAACTAGACTCTGGAACTGTCTGAACATGCTCGGTAACATATAAACCCAAATTAGGATTTTTATCCCCTTTTATGGGGTGCCCAAGGTTGACCTGTAACCTCCACACATGCACATGCACACAAAGGGCACAAAAAGACACAACTGGGGACTAGTGAGAAGGCTCACATGCTACTAAGCCTGTCTCTCTGCCTCGGTCTAATCTCTGGGAGCCACGTGGTCGAAGGAGAAAGACGAATTCAGGCACGATTCCCCTGACCTCCACCCACGCATGCCCCCTTCCCAACAGAAGTAAGGTACAAGTAATTTAAAAAATCTTAATATACAGATGTGAAACTTGGACCCAAATCCTGCCTTATGATCCCAAGTATTAACTGTGCGACTTTGTGTGAGTGACATCACCTCCCTGCGCTTGCTACTCCCAATGGGGACAGTTAGGGAGAGCAGAAAGGTCTGGACATCTGTTACCATGGAGACGATAGCCAGCTGGAGCATCCACACCCAGAGTGGCTCTAGCTGAGATTTTCTTCCTTCTCTGTGACTCAGTTTCCCATGTGATAAACGGGCTGAATTCACACAAGACCTTCCCAGCCGGTACTTAATCTCTGCTCAGCGGGCGCCAACAGCGAGCAAGGAGGGAACCCACCTTCTTGTCCTTCTCCTTGGCCTTGTCCAGGGCCTCTTGGGCTCGGCTCTGGGCCTGGCGCGCCCTCTCAGCCTCTGTACGAAGCCCGCGGAGCTGCTGCTCGGCCGTGGCCAGCTGGGCCTCGGCTGCGTGCCTCTCGCTCTTCATAAACAAAGCCTCACGCTGCACCTGTGGCCCAAGCCCACAAGTGACTCTCGGGACACTTAGACACCAAAGAGGCTTGGATCCTGGGGCTCATGCCACCCTTACATGCTGAGCTGATGCTGGTCCACCTCAGGGAAGGTTCTAGAGTCCCACCCGACCCTAGGAACATTCTGGTCCTGTCAAGAACCACTGGCTGCTAGCTGTGTGTCCCCGGGCAGGTAGTTAGGCCGCTCTGTGCCCTGGCCTCCTCACTTGGTGGAGCAAGCCTGTGTGAGCCAGGTACTCAGGGAGCTGAGACAGGGGACTCAGGAGTTCGAGGGCTACAGTGTGAATCCAAGGCTAGCCCAGGTACTCAGAGAGTCTCTGTCTCAAAACACACACACTCACACAATCCCTTGTAAGGGCGTTTGTTCGTTTGCTTTTTGTTTTGTTGAGGCAGGGCCTCAATGTGCAGCTGCGCATCACCAAGTCAGCTGTATCAATGTTCTCAATGGGACTCAGTGGGTAGAGAGCTGGCCCAGCATGCACCAGGCCTCTGGGTAAACAGGTCTTAGTGGGGACCCCTGCCATCCTTCTAATCGGGAGGTAGAGGCAAGAAGGTCATGTGTTCGAGGTCAGCCTGGAACCCAACAGCCTGTTATAAAACCAAAACAAAACAAAATGCAAAAAACAAAAAATAAAAGAGGAGAAAAAGACCAGGGCTTAGGCAATGCTTCAGCGGGTACAGGCGCTTGCACTCAAGCCTGACAGCCCTGGTTTGGTCCTCAGGACATGGTGGAAAGAGAGGACTGGGTCCCACAGGCTTTCCCAACATACCGTCTGTGTGCACACACATAAAAAAGAATAACAATTTAAATCTAAATAGAAATATTAGGGGCTGGAGACACGGGGAAGGGGTTAGAGCACTGTCTGCTCTTGCAGAAGACGTCGGTTCGGTTTCCAGCATCCACGCGGCGGCTCACGTCTGTAAATCCACGTTTCCGTGACTCGGACGCCCTCTCCTGGCCTCGAGGGCGCTGCTCGTGTGCGCACAGAACGGGCACGCGGACACACGCGCACGCCCACGCGGGAACTACAGCACGGCTAGGGCAGCCCGGGCGCAGGCGCTCACCTGGAACACCTCTGCGCTCGTCCTCTCGTGCCTGCGCGCCAGCTCGGCGAGCTGCGCCTGCAGCCGGGTCACCTGGTCGCGCAGCGCCCCCAGGGCGTGCTCGTGCTCGTCTGCGGGCACCGACGCCCCGCGCACGCGCTCCAGCTCCTCGCGGGCCGCGTCCTGGGCGGAGGTCAGCTCCGCCACCCGCGCCTCGGAGGCGGACAGCGCCCCGCGCAGCTCCGCCGCTTCCGCGCGTGCGCGCTCCCCCGTGGCCGTGGCCGTGGCCAGCAGTTCCCGAAGCGCCTCCAGCTCGCGGCTGCGTCCTCGCGCCGCCTCCTCCGCCTCCGCCTCGGCCTCCGCAAACCGACCCCGGGCTGCCTCCAGCTCCGCCGCCGCCTCGCGCTCCCGCTGGCGCAGCGCCTCCTCCAGGCCGCGGATCCGGGTCTCCAGCTCGGTCTGCAGCGCCGCCGCCGCCTCCCCCGGGTGCAGGACCGCAGCAGCGCAGGGCCCCTCCATGCCGGTGGCCTCGGCTTCCGTGGCCTCTGTCACAGTGGCCTGGGTGCCCGTGGCCTCTGTCACACCGCCCTGTGTGCCCGTGGCCTCCATGGCTGTGGCCTGCGCTCCTGTGGCGTTTGCCTCCGTGGCCTGCGCTCCTGGGCTTTCTGCCTCCTCCGTGGCTTCGGCTCCTGTGGCCTCCAGGGTGATGGCCTTGATTCCAGTGGCTTCCGTTGCCGTGGCCTGCACCCCTGTGACTTTCACTCCTATGACCTCCGCCACTGTGGCCTGCACTCCCGTGGTCTTCACTGCCGTGGCCTCTGCTCCTGTGGCCTGAACTGCCATATCCCGCACTCCCGGGGCCTCCATGTCCTGTCCACTCCCTGGTCCTGTGAGCCCTGGCTGCACCACATCCTCTCCGTCCGCCTTCAGTCCCACATTATCTTTCCCTCCAGTGGCTTCCACCGCCACCGGCTCACTTTCAGGGTTGTCGCCTACAGCTTTCACATCTAGGGCCTCAGCCACAGTGGCTCTAGTGTCCACGGCCTCGGTTGCCGCTCCATCTTTCCCCGTGGCCTGTGAAGCTGCAGCCTCGGGCTCTCTGGGTGCCGCTTTTGAAGCCCCGGCGTCGCTGTTCTCGGTGCCCACGGAGGCGCCTGTGTGGGGTTCCATTCCATTTGCTGTGGGTTCTGGATACGTGGCACCATTGAGCCCCGGGACACTGTGTCCGTTCTGGATGGTGACCCCCTTGTCCTTTCTTTCCTTCTGTGCTGTCTCTTCTCCCTGGGCCCTGGGCGGCTCCTGCTGCTGCCGCTGCCGCCGCAGTGCCTCCATCGCCTCTGCGTGCTGCCTCCGGAGCTGCTCAAGCTCCGCCCGCAAGGAGTCATACAAGACCAGGGGGACCACCTCGGGCTGACCGTCTTCCGCCATCTGGGCCTCGTCCTTCTCAAACTCCTCAAGGATCTGGGAGTGCAGAGGGCGGGGGGGGGGTGGACTAAGAGGCAGCCTCACCATGTTCCCTGCCCACCCCTAGGTCCCTAGAGCTGCCCACTGCCTCAGTTTCCCCACCTGGACCTTCTCGAGCAGCTCCTGGTTCTGCCTGGTGAGCTGAGCCACCTGCTCCTGTAGGGAGGCTACTATCTCCTCAGCTGATGGACTCAGACTCTTTGACAGCAGTGCATCAGCTCCTGACAGGGTCGGGAAGAGCCCTGAGTCAGGCTGGGGACACACACACACCATCAGGGCAATGGTCAGGAGCCACTGGGGTGGGGGGACCTAGCATTGCCTCAGGCAGGTGGGGGGGGGCACTCAGTACACGTGCCCCTCTCCTGGCATCACGCTCCACCTCCACAGGAGGCTATGGTCGTGTCTCTGTACCCACTCAGCCATCCACCCGTCAGAATCCCAGGTGGGCAGCAGTGAGGGTGTGATGGAGGTGGTGAAAACTCACGTGGAAAGTCCGGCATCTCACCCTCTTCATCCTGCAGGGTAGCTATGTCGTAGCTGGTGTTTTCTCTCTCATTCTAGGGGTGAGGTACAAAGTTGACCTTCAAGTCTTACCCCTTGGTACCCCCATTACCTCCCAAACTGACAACGGACTGTGAGGTCCATATATCTTTTTTTTTTTTTCTTTTTTTTTCTTTTTTTTTTTTTTTTTTTTTTCTTTTTGGTTTTTCGAGACAGGGTCTCTCTGTGTAGCCTTGGCCATCCTGGACTCACTTTGTAGACCAGGGCTGGCCTCAAACTCACAGCGATCCGCCTGCCTCTGCCTCCCGAGTGCTGGGATTAAAGGCGTGCGCCACCACGCCCGGCTCGAGGGTCCATATATCTACACAACACCGTGGGGGCTCCCAGCTGGCTGTGGCTGAATTCACTGAGCATCCAAAATGCCCTTCCACCTCCTAACTGGGCATGGTGGCGGCGCACACGCCTGTAATCCCAGGACTCGGGGAGGCAGAGGCAGGCAGATCTCTGTGAGTTTGAGGCCAGCCTGGTCTCATTTCTCTGTCCCAGCCCTATGCAGTGACCCAGCGCCTTGCCGCTCCCAGCACTGGCACCACACTCTGACCATGTCCCTGTCCCTGCCCTCTCCAGGGCCTCAGACTTTTCCCTACACCTCTATCCCCAACCCAGGCTCTAACTCACCCAGCTCTTGCCCCGCCTCCACAGCAGCACCCTAATCCCCCAGGCCCCTCCTTCTGAGACTACTCCTAGGCCCACCTACCTCCAGCAGGGACAGGCGGCTCTGCAGGCTCTCTACCTCCCGGCCCAGGCTCTCCTTCTCCTCCTGCCTCTCCGCTAGCAGCTGTTGCAGCTCCTGCACCTGCAGAGGCGAGGTCAACACCTCAGGACCCTGGACCTGAGGATTCTGGACTCTGGGATCCAAGGACCCCACTGGCTGTGCCCTCCCCACCTCACCTACCTGTCTCTCCAAGCTGTGCACTGAGCTGGCCTCTGCCTCCAAGGGCTGTGGGTAGAAGCGGTTGGGGCTGGCTGGACAGCCATGTGACACCTAGTGTCTGGCAGCCAGGTCTCTATCCTCCACGTACACTGAGCACCTACTGTGTGTCACGCTGAGCATCCACGCCGTGCGCCAGACCCCATTCTGTTCTTTTCACTCGAGGCGCTTTGGGCCAGGGCCTGCTCCGTAGCAGATCCTGTTCCAGGCCCACCCATTCGTGCATTCACTCCTCGCCGTGGGCCAGTCATTCATCTGGTACTCATCCACTCTGCACTCGGTACTCCCCCCAAGCCTGGGCCTGCCCTCGTGGGGGTACCTTTGAGTGGTAGAGCACTATGGTGGCGGTGAAAGAAGCTTTAGACGAGGGTACGATTTTTAAGTAAGGTGGGCAGGGGAGATATAGGTCAGTAAAGAGCAGAGGATATGAGGAAGGGAGCCTTGGGGGACAGCTGGAGGGACAGCAGATCTGTACCGCAAACAGCAGAGGCAAAGGCCCTGGGGCAGGACGGAAGCCTGGACCGCTGGAAGGCCAGTGAGGTGGCCAAGTGTCAGGAGCAAAGGGAGAGTGGGGAAGAGAGGGAGAAGGAAGGACAGGAAGGTAGGTGGTATAGTTTCCCGGAGAATGGCTCCCCCACCCAGACCTCAGGCCCTGCAGCCTCCTAACCTCCCTGCGCCTCCGTTCCTTGTGCTGTTCCAGGCCCCTGATCTTCTGCAGGAGACGGCCTCTCTCTTGCCTCAGGCGCACAATCTCCTCATAAGCATCCCGATCGTCCTGTCCCCTCCCCACCAGGGGACAGCACTTTAGGTGAGGTCCCTAGGGCTACACCGTCCTCCCTGTGAAGCGGAGCCCCACCCTACCCCCCAGGCTACCCCCCCCCATCTCTCACAGGAACAGGTGTGCTGGCCGGAGGCTGGGGTGCCTTCCTCTTCTTGGGAGCCCCTCGCTTCTCATGGCTGGACACTGAGTTCTGGTGTGGGCACAGGGGGAGGTAGGACAAAAGGCCCAACCCAGGATGGACACAGGAGTTGCAATGTGACGAGCCCCAGCCATCAGCAGCCCCAGCTGCCCGGCTTCCTGTAAACTGTGATGGACCCTGTGCCCTCCCCACTCAACCCAGACCCCACCACTAGCTGCGTGCCCTTTCCCCAGCCCTATCCGTTCCCTGTGAAGCCTATGATACAGAAGGGGGATGTGGGGGGGGGGTGCACAGGGGAGTGGGAAAGTGGCCGGGCAGGCCTCTTCCTGTGCCTAAATCAGCCCTTAGCAACCCCTGTCCCCTGTCACCCAGCCCAGCCCCACGGTCCCCAGTGTGAAGGATTGCTGCTGGTATTCACGTGACCACCACTGCAGTGGAATTCTCTCCAGAGAGAGCCGTGATGGAACTGCTGTACATGCGGGTCTGTCCCTTCCTTTAGGGCAGGGTGCAGTGAGTGTGTGCACAGGGCGGTGGGGGGGGGGGGGGGTGGCTGTCACAGTCACACCGTCTGGATTCCTACCTGAGACGAGGCCTCTCCAGAGTCATCCTCTAAAGAGGCTGTGGAGAGAGGGGAGATGCAGTCAGGAACCAGCCCTGCGCTCTCGGCTCCAGGAAGGCCCCTGGCCAGCCCAGGGTACTCAGACAGCTCTCACAGCTTCCCAAGCATTAGTGGGTTTGTTCTTGTTCAGACTGGGAGTCTGTCTCACTCTGTAGCCCAGGCCAGCTCAAACTCAGATCTAATAGCTGGGCACCACAAAAGTCAGCCTCTGAGTCAGGCACCCTACATGGGCGGTACCCTGGGTAGGGAAAGCCTTGAAACTCCCAGAGACTTGAGGGCAGTGGAGATTCCGGGTTGAGAGGCGAGAGGAGGCTGCCACCTTTTACACAAAAGTCTCTATACTCAGGGCGACCCAAAAAAAAAAAAAAAAATCACAGTGGATCCTCCGACCACTGGGTCTCCTTGAAAGTGCCCTGAGCAGGGGAAACATGAAAAATGTTCAGACTCAGTAGATTGGGGTACCTCAAAACTGTCAGTGACAAGCAATTAAGAGAATAACTAGAAACCGCCCAGGGTAGCAGGGACAGGGCTTGCACACCACTGAGAGGTGAAGGACGCTGTGCAGACGCCTGTAAAAGCTGCAAGATGAGTTTGTCCCCCGTCAGGGCTCCGTAGTGAGTGGCGTCCTGGCCCAGTGCATCGGTGATACCCAGCTGGGCTCCACCCTGCAGGAGTACTTCAACGGTCTCGGGGCTGGCCCCCTCACATGCCAACATCAAGGCTGTCCTGTGGGGTAGAGAGGCTGCTGAGGAGGCAAAGGGGTTGCCAACCCCCTCCACACCCATCTCCTCACCCAGGCCAGGAAGAAAAGGCAACTAAGTCACCAGCTCGGAGAGGTCCACATACTTGCCCCAAGTCACACAGCATATGACGGAAAGGTCAGGAGGGGAGGTGCTCACCTGCCTTGCAGGTCCTGGTCATTTATGGCAGCCCCCTGCTGTAGGAGGAGGCGGCACAGATCTGTGTGACACATCTGAGCCGCTATGATGAGGGGCGTGGCGCCCGACTGGTAGGGAGGATGACATGGCATGAGTGATGGCTGCCCTAGAATCTCTCCCGCGCTTTGCAGTTTATGACTGGGATGACGCCCATGGTGGGAACCTACCACAGATATATTGTTACACGCCCCCATGAGATCCCAGCAGCTCACCCGGTCCCGGGGGTTCATATGTGCCTTAAAGGAACAGAGCAGCTTCGAGCAGGACAGACAACCACCAGCCGCTGGGAAAGATGAGAGAGAAGAGCGTGTGGGAGAGGCAGCTGCCAGGCCGGAACACCATGGTGTTTATTGCTGAGACGGAGTCTCAGTCTGTAGCTAAGGCCGGCCTAGAACTCACAGTGTGGCATGGCAGCTAACACCGGTCATCCCAGCAGCTGGGAGGGCTAGACTGGAGGTGGGCTGCATGTTCAGGGCCAGCCTGGGCTATGGGGTGAGACCACGCCTCAACTAAAACCTCAGAGCTGGAGCGAATGTTCAGTGGTTAGAGCCAGAGCACGGGCTGCTCCTGCAGAGACCCACATGACAGCTCACAACCCTCTGTCACTCCAGTTCCAGGAGATCCGATGTCCCCTTCTGGCCTCTGATGGCACCAGGCACTTAAGTGGAGCACGGCCATACATGCAAGCAAAACACGCTCACACACATAAAAGAATTTAAAATGTATTTCTTACAAGAATTTAAAACCAAGAGCCGGACGTGGTGGCGCACGCCTTTGTTTCCAGCACTTGGGAGGCAGAGGCAGGCAGATCACTGTGAGTTCGAGGCCATTCTGGTCTACAAAGCAAGTCCAGGACAGCCAAGGCTACACAGAGAGACCCTGTCTCGGAAAAACAAACAAACGAACAAGAATTTCAAAGCAAACCAAAAGAAAGAAAGAAAAAGAACTGGATCAGAAAGACAGCTCAGTTGGGTAAACATGCTGTCAGATAGCCTGAGTTCCCTCTCCAAGATCCACCTGGTAGGAGAGAAAACCAACTCCTAAAACTTGTCTTCCGACTGCCATGACACGAATGTCCCTACCCCCATGATAAATGAATAAATGCAATTTAATTTTTAAAAGTCCCCTAGAGTGCCTCTGGGCACTGACACCCCCAAAGTAAACCTAGAACCCCCCAGTGAGGGGCGGGGGATGTGGCCCACTGGCAGAGAGCCTTCCCTGGATTTGGGGAGGCCTGGCTGTACCCACCTGCATGGTGCAGGGCTGTCCACCCACTGCTGTCTTCAATGTCCACCACGCAGGACGCCTGAGGAGGAGTGAAAGGTGATGTCATCTTTATTTCCTGAATGACTGACTTCTCCAGTCCTCCCCTGCTCCCTTGGGCTCTGCTGTTATCTCAGGTTCGTTTCTTTAAATCTCTGCTGCCTTCGTTCCTGTGTGTGTGCATGCCCACACGGGGGCACAGCATGTTTCGCCTTTGTTCCTGTGTGTGTGTGCATGCCCACACGGGGCACAGCATTTTTCGCAGAGGGGAAGGTAACAAGTTCTTCCCTTCCATGTGGTTCCCTGGGAACAAAATTGGATCATCAGGCTCGGGACAAAGGCTTCTCCCTGCTGAGACATCTCTCACTGACCCAGAGAGTCGTGTTTTAAGATCTATTTGAAATTGTGTGTATGAGTGCAGTGCCTGAGATAACCAGAAGGGGGCACCAGATCGCCTGGAACTGAGGTTACAGATGGTTGTGAGGCACCATGAAGGTGCTGGGAATCACATCCTGGTCCTGGCCAAGAGCCGCCAGTGCTCTAACCACTGAGCTGACTCTCCAGCCCCTCGGGTTCCTTTCTCCTTTCCCCCACCTCCCTTCCCTGAGAATCCAAGTTCCAGCCCCTCCAGGTGACCCTTCTCTGATGACAGTAACAAACAGGGCAGGGCGGGGGGCCAGGAGTAGCTGGGGTCTGGGGGAGTAGCTAGAATTCCATGTGGACAGAGGATGGGTGGGCATCAGGACCTCCAAAAGCTGCTTCAGGCATTCAGGGTGCCCATACTTGGCTGCCAGGTGAAGCGCATTGTAACCTGAGGGGGGAAAAAAAAGAGGAGGGCAGTGTCCTCCAGCTGTGAGCAGCTGCCTCCGGAGCCTGAACTTCCACATGCAGCTGCGTCTCAAAACCAGTCTGTTCTCATAGGCCTTTCTATTGCTCTGTTTGTTTTTTTGCTGTCTTTCTTTGTTTTGTTTTTTTGTTGTTGTGTTGTTTTGTTTTTTAAGATTTATTTATTTATTAGATATACAGTGCTCTGCCGGCATGTACGTCTGCACACCAGAAGAGGGCATTAGATCACATTATATACGTGGTTGCTGGGAATTGAACTCAGGTCCTCTGGAGAGAAGTCAGTGATCTTAAGCTCTGAGCCATCTCTCCAGCCCCTCTTTCTTTGTTTTTGAGACAGTGTCGTAAGATGAGTCTGGAAATCACAGGCATCAGCCAGCCTCTGCCACCTGGGTGCTGCGATTGAAGGTTGTATTTTATTTTTATTTTTGATCCAGTCTCATAGAGCCCAGGTTAGCCTCCAGTTCGTTAAGTAGTTGAGGATCACCTTGAACTCCGGATCCTCGTGCCTCCTCACGAGGGTGGGGATGACAGGTGGGGAGGACAGACCTCAGGACTTCCCTTATGTTTGGAATCTGTCCAACCGACCTACTGAGCGGCAGCCGCAGCAAGGACAGTGAGATCTTACATTCTGACCTGTGGTCCCTGCTCTGGGCAGCTGATACAACTCTGCGGTCCACCCAGGGGTGTGTCTGAAAGTACCTGCTCCATCCGCGCTCATGACATCAGCACCTTGAGCCAGCATCACCTCCAGACAGCCCTCTGCGCCCTTCATGGCAGCCAAGTGGAACCTAGAGACATGAGTCCAGGGGTCATTCCCAGAAGAGTGTTCAAAGCCACCCCAGCCCCCACGGCTTGGACACTCACGCAGACTTGCCCTCGGGGTCCAGTTTTGTGGGCACCAGCCCCTTATGGGCGATCAACGAGGCCACTCTGGCCACATCATTGTTCTCCACAGCCTGGAGCAGGCGCTGGTCACTTTTGCCCCAGTCTTGGCCCTGCGGTGGCACACCCAGAAGTGCAAGGGACTGAGTGGGTCACTGTCCCCTCCCCACAAGGAACAGGGGCAGTTGCTCCAGGCTCTCCCCCACCCATCCCTGGGCACTTGCCTGGCGCCTGCCTCTGGCTGCGGGTTTCGGGATAGGGCATGGGCCACAGGGCGGGCAGGAGCCGAGGTCGGTGGGGCTGAGCCGGAGCTGTGGGGTAGGTGGTCCTGGGCTGGGGGCTTCGAGACAGCGTCTCTGAAACCTGCATCCCCCAGCATGTGTCTCCAGGCCCACCACCAGGGTGGTTTCCAAATACCAACCCTCAAACCACCTCCCCTCAGTGTGCCTTAATCCAAAGTCAGTGTCCCACCTTTAAAAAAAAAAAAGCAGCATCTCTCTTTTGTAGACCAGGCTAGCCCGAAACTCAAGAGATAGGCCGGCCTCTACCCCCTCTATCCCAAAGTGCTGGGATTAAAAGCGAGGTCCCCAATGCCCTAGCTCTGGTTTTTTTCTTTGTTTGTTTTTGCTTTTGAGTCTCATGTGGCCCAGGTTGGCCTCCCTGTGAGTCAAGGGTGACCTTGAATTCCTGATCCTCCGGCCTCCTCCTACGCAGGGCTAGGATAACAGAGGTGGACCATCACACCTGCTTTAGGAAGTGCTGGGGGTGGAAGCCAAGGCTCAGTGGATGCTAAACTCTGCCCACTGAACCAAGCTCCTCGCTCACACTTATGTATTTTACTGTCTTTTAGTTTTATGAGACAGGGTGTCACTATGTGACTCAAATTAAAGATCCCCCTGCCTCAGCCTCCGAATTCTGGGATGACTGGCCTTTTCCAAATCTTCCTCCAGCGCCCACTGACCCCAGGACCTCGCCTCCCTGTCCCTCACAACTGCTCCGCCAAAGCCCTGCCATCGCCCGCTAGCGCTCCCCGCCCAGGAGCACTGACTGTTCCCAAGTCACTGTCCGAAGTGCCCTCCACGACCTGCATCCCGCAGTGCTCTGCAGACCCTGCGCCCCGCACACACTCCCCGCGGCGCCGCCCTCCCAGCAGGTGCCCCGCCCCCGCCGAGCATCTTCCCAGGAATCAGGGGAAGTCGCAGAAGGACCCAAACGCCTACCGCGAAGGAGGCAGCTGCACACAGGCACAGCTGCTTCATGGCGAATGGGGAGGAGGGCGGGCCCCGAGCAGACCACGCCCACTACGCCCCTCCCCCCCACACTCGGGGCCCCGCCCTCACCCTCTGGCACACCAGGCCCCTCCCACCTCTCCCCAAGGCTCAACACCGTCCCCCCCAACCCCTAACCGACTCCCCAGGCACAGGCCCCGCCCACATCCATTCCTTGTTCCAGGCCCTCCCTCCCGCGTGTAACCCGCTCTCCCCACCACACCCCCCACTGCCCACCCCCATCCCATCCCTACACTACCTTCAGGCCCCGCCCCCCGCTCCTCCGGCGTGGTCCCCAGCCAGTGTCAGCCGCCAGCTCCTCACCTCAAGCTCGTCCCTGGCAAGTGGCCCGTCATCTTCATCCACCCTTACGTTCACCCATCGTTGCTCACGTTCATTCCCTCCCACACTCATTCACGCACGTGCTAATGTTTCCATTCACCCGTTCACTCTCTAATTTCCTCACCCGTCTTTTCATTGGCAGATGCATTGGCTCACTCATTCCTTCACGCACTCACGCATCCTCTCATTCATTCACTCCCCCCGCCCCCCGCGGACCCCTCTCCCTCCACCCTCCCACCCCCATCCAGTGGCTGTCAAGACACTCTGAGCTTTAACCCCAGGCCTGCCACAATCCACCTCTGGGACTGACCTAGACCTCACCTGCGGGCCACCCCCCCCTCGCCCCCCTCACGTGCGCAGTGGGGTTCTTATAGATTTGCGGGACACAGCTCTAGAGGGCCCAGCTGAACCTGCGCAGGACGCGCCTCCCTGTACAGGCCTGGCATACAATAAAAGGCTGCTCGTCACTCAAGGGACCTGAGCACAGCTCCCAGGCAGGATGGCGGGAACCAGACATCACTAGACCGACTGAAGAGAGAGGTGCAGCCCGCGTTCCTGTCTCCAGGGTCTGTGAGCACTTTCCCCACCTTGGCTGCAATTAGAGCCCTCCACAGCAGACCCACGGAAGCATCCCTGGGCCATGGCCTGACACTCTGCACGGAGGGCAGGGTAGTTGGCACCGTGTTGCCACCCTGTTCAGCATTAGTGAGTGAGTGAGTGATGCCTTTCTGGCTCTACGGCTTCTGCACATGTAGTTGGCACTTTAGAAGCTCCTTTGGGGACAGTGACACATGCCAGGAGCTGTGGGATGGGAATTCCCAGAGAGGCAGAACTTGCGGTGAAGTGAGGAGCTCACTCGGTCACCTTGCACACATGCACACACGCGCACACACGCGCGCACACACACACCAACTTTTTAAAAAGAGAATACTGAGTTGGGTGTGGTACTGCATATCTTAAATCCCAGAATTCGAGAGACAGAGGCAGGAGGCTCTCTGTGAGTTCCCGGCCAAGGCCACAGAGAAACCCTGTGAGAAAGAAAGAAAGAAAGAAAGAAAGAAAGAGAAAGAAGAAGAGGAGGAGGAGGGAGGGAGAGAGGGAGAGAGAGGGAGTGGAAATGCTCCCAGCCAGTCCAGCCTTGATCCAAGCACTCTGGAGGCTGAGGTGGTAGGATTGTGAGTTCAAGGCCAGGGATAGACGGTTACCACCTCGGAATCTTTACGAGGCTCCGCCGTTGCCCTGGGGGGATTTTTCTCAAATAGGATCCGAAGGCCAGCCGGCATGGGCGCCCCTAATAAGATAATTCCCATTGCATACAAGGGAGACTGAGGCCCACAGCCTACTTCGCCCCTGCTAGAGTCTCGGAGGAGAGCCTGGGAACCGGAACCTAAGCTAACATTTGCTGGGATGCGGCCTGGCGCTTGGCCACTACAGGAGGAGACCCAGGGCCCCAGGGCATCATGGAGGCTTCCAGGCAGCCATGGTGTTTGCTTTCTTCCCTAGGGGCTAGGGCGACAAAAGCCAGCTTCACCCTGCCTGCTGTGGGGAAACTGGAGAAGGGCAGGCGGTGGCGGAGCAGGGGGGGGGGTGGCGAAGGGGGGGCGCAGGCTTGTGCAGCAGGAATGGGAAATCCAGAGCTCCCATCTGCTGCCCAGGCTGGCCCAGCGCCAGCGTCCCCGCCCCTCCCCACCTCGCTGCCCATTCAGTGCCTTACAGAAACACACCCACGTCCTAAGCTAGGCGTCTCTTGCTAGGGATAGGCTGCAAGATTTTGAACTAATTAATCTCTTTAAGTAGATGGATCTTTTTCGAGATAGGGTTTCTCTGTATAGCCCTGTCTGTCCCGGAACTCACTCTGTAGACCAGGCTAACCTCTAACGCAGAGATCCTCCTGCCTCTGCCTCCCGAGTGCTGGGATTATAGGCTTTAGCCATCACAGCTAGCCTAATTCAGCTTCTCAGAAAAATATCATTTAATTTAGAAATTACATTTGCGTGCCGGGCGTGGTGGCGCACGCCTTTAATCCCAGCACTCAGGAGGCAGAGGCAGGTGGATCGCTGGGAGTTCGAGGCCAGCCTGGTCTACAAAGTGAGTCCAAGATGGCCAAGGCTACACTGAGAAACCCTGTCTCGAAAAACAAAAAAACAAACAAACAAAAATTATATTTGTGTGTATCCGTGCACACGTGCAGGGAGGCAGAGGCCAGGGGACAACGTTATGAAATCATTTTTCTCCTTCTACCCTGTGGGTTCTGGGAATCAAACTCAAGAGAGATGGCACAACTGTTAGAGCACTGGCTGCTCCCTTACAGGCTCGGGTTAGGTTCCCAGCACCCAAAGGTGGGTGCACAACTGCCTGTGACTCCAACTGCATGTGGATCAGAGCCCCCTGCTGGCCTCTGTTGGTACTGCATCCATAAGCACAGACACACTGGCAACACTCTCACATCCATTAAATAATAAATTATATACTTTTAAGCCAGGTGGCACATGTCTTTAATCCCAGCCCTTGGGAGGCAGAGGCAGGTGGATCGCTGTGAGTTCAAGGCCAGCCTGGTCTACAAAGTGAGTCTAGGACAGCCAAGGCTACTCAGGGAAACCCTGTCTGGAAAAAAGAGAAAAAGGAAAAAAGAAAAGCAACAATATAAGTCAAATGCAGACAATATAAGTCTATTCCTTGAAGAATTCGTGATCGCGAGACCAGGGCTCACAGCGCAGAACACTTGGGAATCGCTCTGGAATCCTGGAATCGCTGAATTTGGAGGGAATAGAATGAACGCAGTGGCGTGGAGAGCTGGGGAGCATCTCGGGGACACCTTGCCAGCATGTGCAAAGGCCCAGCTTCCATCCCTGGGGGAGGGGAGGAGGCCATGGTGACCACTGTGACCCGGAATGGGGGAAGGAGAGCAGACCTGGGCCGTAGTGGGGGTCAGTGGACCCACGTGCATGCTTGGACCACGAAGCCGCGGGGGCAGCTGGGGCCAGAGGGGGCAGCAAGAATACGGTGGAACCTGAAGGCGGAGCCACGAGCCTACGGGTTCTGAGCTGCAGTGGGGGGGGGGTTCGAACGGGAAGCGAGAGCGGTGGGCTCACCCCCTCCCCCAGGCCTGCAGACTCACCTCTGTCTTCTTGAACCGTGCCCGGAGTGTCTTCATCATGCTGCCTGGGGGTTCTTGTCCTGTCTCTTCAGGAATGCGTGGGTGGGTTAGGGACCCGGTGCGCCAGCGGTCAATC
Organism: Acomys russatus; assembly: GCF_903995435.1. Taxonomy (NCBI): domain Eukaryota; kingdom Metazoa; phylum Chordata; class Mammalia; order Rodentia; family Muridae; genus Acomys; species Acomys russatus. The sequence continues at coordinate 2,754,059 of NC_067167.1, read as the reverse complement.
CCGCAGTCCTGCACAACAAGACCTGGGCAGATCTGCTTTCTGGTCCGCTGTGTGTCCTGGGGCACGTTACTTGCCCTCTCTGAGGAACCTGTCGTCAACTGTAAAAGGAGGAGCTTAATTCCTCCGTGGCTGGCCAGCTATGAGTACTCACTGTGGCGCCCCAAAGCGGGGCTGACGACAGGAAGCAGCTCATACCGCTCTGCGGGCTGGCGTGTGCGCACTCCCTGATGCCATGAGCTCCCCCCACCCACCCACTCACACGTCTCTGTGGAATTCCCAATCATAAAATCCCATGTGCTGATCAGTGTTGCCTCTCTCTAACTGGAGCATCCTGCCTTCTCCCCTCCTGAGTCTCTTCCTCCACCTCTAACTTGGCTTCTTAGTCAATGGAGCTACAGAGGAGGAGACAGGGCACAGTCAGCCTCTTACAAGAAAGCCTAGAAACAACTGTCACTAATCTTGGTAAGCTAGAGCAATCTATTCAGGGCAGATCCACACACCCATCCATCCATCGATCCATCAATCCACCCATCCGTCCACCCACCCACCCATCCATCCACCCGTCTGTCCGTCTGTCCATCCATCCATCCACCCACCCATCCATCCACCCACCTATCCATCCACCCACCCACCCATCCATCCATCCATCCACCCACCCATCCATCCACCCACCCATCCATCCACCCACCCACCCACCCACCCATCCATCCATCCACCCATCCATCCACCCATCCACCCATCCACCCACCCACCCACCCACCCATCCATCCATCCACCCACCCATCCACCCACCCATCCATCCATCCACCCACCCACCCACCCACCCATCCACCCATCCATCCACCCACCCACCCACCCATCCATCCATCCACCCACCCACCCACCCACCCATCCACCCATCCATCCATCCATCCACCCACCCACCCATCCACCCATCCATCCATCCATCCACCCACCCATCCATCCATCCACCCACCCATCCACCCACCCATCCATCCAGCCAGCCAGCCAGCCACCCACCCACCCACCCATCCATCCATCCATCCAGCCAGCCAGCCAGCCAGCCAGCCACCCACCCACCCACCGATCCCGCCTCCTCTACTAACCCGTGTGATTGTTCATTCTCACCCACACTATAAAGTTCAATCACACCCAAGGATGGGTAACAGGACACCCAGTAGAGTCATCCACATGTTGTGAGTCGGGAGGGAATGTGGCATGGAGGTGGAGAAAGCCTGTGGGTTTAGGGGTCTCCCTCCTGAAAGAGTTGACAAAAGCACAGGTCCAGTGGCCCGTGGGTTCCCACAGTGGTTCAGGGAGGAGGCAGCACACTGCACCAGGGCCTCGAGGAGCGGTTTGGATGCGTGTGCCCGTCACGCGTACACAGGTGGATGTGTTCGGGGTGTCGCAGGAAGCACCCCGCGGCACAACACCAGCACCCAGGCCTCCTCGTCCTCCTCACCCAGGGCGGCGTCTGCCTTGGTCTCCCTCGCCCTCATCCCCTACCTCAGGCGACTCCAGGCCGGAACCCAGTGTCCACCGCAGCCTCTCTGGTTACCCGCTCCAACTGCGAGCTGCCAGCAGCAGAGTCGGGGTGACACCTGATCAGGTTTGGGGGGGGCGCCTGCCCCGGAGGGGACGGGATGAGCCAAGGGAGGAGGCGAGCTGCTGTTGGCCAGCACGCTCAGATGGGCAGCCCCGAGGACAGCCTCTCCCACTGGCCTGTGCGCTCCTGCCTCCTGGAGCCTTTCTGGGGGTCCCCACGGGGGGGAAGGGGGTTCAGGAGGTTCCTGTAGTCATGTGCTGCCCCCAGTCACCATCACTATAGTGCAGCGTCTGTGACCACTACCAGGCACAGGGTCAGGATGGTGCCTCTGAATCTCTAGATGGCCATGGGTCCCAGTCTCCCCTGTCCACCTCTCTCTCTCCCAGCATCTCTGGGCACCTCCGTGTAGCTCCGTTCTGGGGACCTGACCCTGATGCTCTGCTCTGTGCCATCCCAGGAGGCGCACCTCAGAAACTAACCGGGGGGGAGGGGGGGTGTTGGCAGAAGGCCCGGGAGTCTTTTCTCTGCCAGAGGACCCCAGTTTCCCACTCAATTCTATCCTGTGGCCCAGAGAAGGGCAGACACTGGCTGACGGTCACACAGCTGAGACCCGAAGACTAGGGTCTCATGCAGCCTGGAGTGGCTTCGAACTTGCTGTCCCCTCCCACCAGTGCAGTAAGCACGCGGGGCGGGGCTCTGTCCACTGTGTGACAGCCCTAGAGGGGTTTGGTTTTGTTTCTGCGTTTTGCTGCTGGTTTTTTTGTCTCTTTTTTGAAACAGGGTCTCGCTACACGGCAACGCTGGCCTGGGACTTGCAATCCTCCTGCCTCGGCTCCTGCGAGTGGCCTCATCAACTTTCCGGCTCTGGTCCCCAGACACCCCCGCACCCAGGCCTAGGAAACCCACGTAAGTCAGCGGGGGTAGTCTCTGCCCGCACTAAAGATGGCGCCCGCGGCGTCAGTGTGGCGCATGCGCTCTGGAGAGAACGCTCTTTTCCCTTACTTTCTCCCCAGACCTCCCCCACCCCACCCCGCCCCTCAGGTCTTTAAAGAAGGCGGCTCCTCTTTCTCGGCCATTTCTCCCCACTTCCGGCGGAAGCGGCCTCAACAAGGGAAACTTTATTGTTCCCGCGCGGTGGCACTAGAGACGATGTCGGTGAATTATGCAGCGGGGCTGTCGCCATACGCGGATAAGGGCAAGTGCGGGCTGCCCGAGGTGAGGGCCGCGGTGTACGGGTCGCCGTAAGACCCCAGACAGGGAGCGGCCGGGCAGAGCGGGGCATTGTGGGAGCAGCAAGAAGCGCGAAGTCTAGACAATGGGAGGGACTTCCTCGGAAAGAGGGGGCGGGAAGTGACGCCCCTGCTTGTCCAGGGTGACAGAGGGATCCGGGTCGGCCAAGCAGTGAGGGTCTGATAGGGACAAGACCCAAACGCCAGGCCGGGGAGCAAGCGCGTTGGTGCAATGGGGGTTGTGGGGAAGCGACCAGGTGGGCTTGTTGGGGGGCACTGCGGGGCCGGAAGCTGCAACCCCTCCTGGGGGCCACCCCTGCACCCCACCCTGTAAGCCTGGCTCTCCTCGCTGAGGCCGGGTCAGAGGGACCCGGACGGTGGGGCTGTCAGTCTCGGTTGTTTCTAAGACAGGGGTGTGTAGGGTGTCTCGCTTTGTAGCCCAGGCTGGCTTCGAACTCATAGAAATCCTCCTGCCTCCGCCTCCGGAGTGCTGGTGTTAAAGGCCTGCGCCGCCATCGCCCCGCTTGTCTTATGTTAACGAAGCCTGGAGACAAATCAGTCTGCATCTTGATTTAGGGGAAGGGAGGGGGGGGGACATATAAAGTCGGGGGTCAGGGATGACGTCACTGGGGGTTATGGGGGCCACAGCCTGAAGCGGGTGGGGAGTGGGAGCCCGCTGGAACTGCATGCTGGGAAGGAGGCTCCGCACGTGCAGAGAGGCCTGCGGGTAGGGCAGCGCACTGACCCACGGGAAGCCTGCCATTGTGGGTCACATGCTGACCCCTCCCGCCCTCTGTCCCCACAGATCTTCGACCCCCCAGAGGAGCTAGAGCGCAAGGTGTGGGAGCTGGCCCGGCTGATGTGGCAGTCCTCCAGCGTGGTTTTCCACACGGGCGCCGGCATCAGCACCGCCTCTGGCATCCCCGACTTCAGGTCGGTGAACGAGGAGGGGAAACTGAGGCCGGGCTCTTGCTGATGCCTATGGGACCGTTAACTCCACTTGCCCGGTAGCTGCAAGGGATGCTAGGAAATGTAGTCTTCGTGTGGCTCAGGCCGGCCATTGGATTTTTGTAGAGTCAGAGGGCCTCAATAGTATGGCGTGTCTCCCTGTGGCCACTGCAAAGGATTCTGGGGAATGAAGCCTCTGTCCAGACCCTCAGCCTCCTGCCTTTGTTTACCCCCTGATAGCGTCTCAGCTTCCTTCAGCAAGACTTCCCACCCACTCTATAGAGCCCTTCCCTACCCGGCTGCCAGCGTGTCCCCACAGATTCCAGAACAACCCCCAAGAGCCGGGCTGGTGGCCACCGAGACCCCCAACCTCACCAAAGCGTGGGCTGACGTCAGCATTAACGGGACGGGTCCACGGACCAGAAAAACCAATGTTTTACTTCTGTGGCCTGTTTCTGTCCCTCCGGTCTGCTCCCTGTCCTCAGGGGCCCCCATGGCGTGTGGACCATGGAGGAGCGTGGCCTGGCCCCCAAGTTTGACACCACCTTCGAGAGCGCCCGGCCCTCGAAGACCCACATGGCCCTGGTGCAGCTGCAACGCGTGGGCTTCCTCAGCTTCCTGGTCAGCCAGAACGTGGATGGGCTGCACGTGCGCTCCGGCTTCCCCAGGTCAGAAGAGAGCGGGCGCGGCGGGCGTCGTGGGGCTCGGTTTGCACCCCTTCCTCCTCCTTACGGAACCGGGGTGCCTGAGCTCACAGCCATTGTATTAGGCATGGAAAAGGGGGAAAGGCTCGGAGCCCAAAGCAGGGCAGCACTTGGTCAACTAGGGGATCTAGGCAGGAACCCACCTGCCACCACCCACCCACCCCCAGCCATACCCCATGCCTTCACTGGGGGGAGGGGGTTCTAGGCAGGCACTCTACAGCCAACAGATTTGGGGGCGGGGTATGGGGTTTTAAGACAGGGTCTCTCTGTGTAGCCTTGGCTGTCCTGGACTCACTTTGTAGACCAGGCTGGCCTCGAACTCACAGCGATCCGCCTGCCTCCGCCTCCCTAGTGCTAGGATTAAAGGTGTGCGCCACCACACCCAGCTGACCGACATAATTGTGTAGTGGGAAGCAGGTGTTTGTGGGTTTGCTATAAGGTCAGCTATGTCTGTCACAGTTCTTCTGACGGGCACAGGCGCGCGGGGAGGCGGGGTCTCCTCCCCCTGAGGAGAGGCTCCAGGAAGGAGAAGTCCGTGGAAGGCTTTGTGGAGGAGGAGGCAGGCTGAGCAGCTGGTCCAAGCCACTGGATTCAGGAAGGCTCCTCACTCTTCTTTCTGCTGCTTCTACAGGGACAAGCTGGCGGAGCTCCACGGAAACATGTTTGTTGAGGAATGTCCCAAGTGTAAGACGTGAGTGTCCGCATGTGAAGGTTGGGAGGGGTGGGGCTGCGCCAGGCTTTCCCAGGGTGGGCACGCCTCTCCTTCCTCCCCCCATGTCAGCCTCCCCAGCCCTGGGGTCACAACCCTGCTCCCCCGGGACTCGAACTCAGAGCCCCATGTTTACATGCCAAGCACTTTCCACACTGAACAGTCTGGCTGTCTGTCCCTCAGCTGTTTGTCTTGTCCAGCGGTTGAACCTGGTTACATAACCTCCAGTTCCCTGAAAGAATATTAGAAAATGCGTGTCCGCACTCTCCCTCCCGGTACAGGCAGTACGTGAGAGACACAGTCGTGGGCACCATGGGCCTCAAGGCCACAGGCCGGCTCTGCACCGTGGCCAAGGCACGGGGACTTCGAGCCTGTAGGTGAGTGGCTTTCCTCACGCCCTACACCTGTCTTGGGGGTGAGGCCCCCGTGACTCCCTTCCCTAACCTTCCACAGGGGGGAGCTGAGGGACACCATTCTTGACTGGGAGGATGCACTGCCTGACCGGGACCTGACGCTAGCTGATGAGGCCAGCAGGTATGACTCCGCGCTCCTTAGGTGGGAATGGACAGGTCAGGTCCCAGGGGTGGGACAGCAGGGCTTCCCTCTATCACCCACACCCCTGGGCAGGATAGGTGCAGAGGAGAACCTGCGACACAAGGGTTTCTTGTTTTCAGGTTTTTTATGGTAGTGGGGCGAACAGTGAGCCTTGTGTGCACTAAACAAGCCCTCTGCGCACAGCCAGCTCCTCACTGGGGGATTCTAGCGGGGCTCCACCCTGACCACGGCCCCTGTCCCTCACTGGGGGATTCTAGGCGGGGCTCCCTCCCTGACCATGCCCCAGCCCCTCGCTGGGGGATTCTGGGCGGGGCTCCACCCTGACCATGCCTCCAGCCCCTCACTGGGGGATTATGGCGGGGCTCCACCCTGACCACGCCCCCTGTCCCTCACTTGGGGATTCTAGGCAGAGGCTCTACCCTGACCATGCCCCCAGCCTCTCACTGGGGGATTCTAGGCGGGGCTCCACCCTGGTCACGCCCCCGTCCCCCTCGCTGGGGGATTCTGGGCGGGGCTCCACCCTGGTCACGCCCCCAGCCCCTCCCTAGGTGGGTCTGAAGCCGGTGTGTTGGTGTTCAAAGCGAGGGCTTCCAAACCTGGTTCAAAGCTTGGAACTTTTGATCTCCCTACCTCAGCCTGTGGAACAACTAGGACAACAGGCCTGTGCCACGCAGCCTGGCTGCCATTATTTTTTTAAAAACTGGACAGTGGTTCAAAGTGAAACTGAATCTCGGCTCCCAGACCTTTCTCCGTTGCCTGGTGGGTGGGCAGGAAGGTTGGAAGGTAGGGTGGGCCTGAGCTCCGCTTCCTGCTCCCGGCTTCAGGACCGCAGACCTATCCGTCACCCTGGGCACCTCGCTACAGATCCGGCCCAGCGGGAACCTGCCCCTCGCTACCAAGCGCCGGGGAGGCCGTCTGGTCATTGTCAACCTGCAGCCCACAAAACACGTATGTGCCAGTGCTCTGCCCTGTGCCCCTGTGCCCCTGTGCCCCCTGCTGTGTTCCCGGCCTCAGCCTGATTGTCTGTCACTCTGGCAGGACCGCCAGGCTGACCTGCGCATCCACGGCTACGTGGACGAGGTGATGAGCAGGCTCATGAAACATCTGGGGCTGGAGATTCCCACCTGGGATGGGCCCTGCGTGCTGGACAAGGCCCTGCCACCGCTGCCGCGCCCAACAGCGCCCAAGACTGAGGCCCCCGCTCATCTCAATGGCTTGGCGCACGTTTCATATAAGCCCGAGCCCGATAGCCCCGAACAAGAGAACCCCAACAGCCCCGTACCCCACAGACCACCCAAAAGAGTGAAGACTGAGGCTGCCCCCAGCTGACCCTGGTGCGTGGGGTGGGAGGGGTACTTGAAGGAACCACACATGTTGGGGGATTTTGGTTTTTGTATATCCTGGGGACTGAGCCCAGGCTTGCACATGCCACACCCCGGCCTTTTTCTGATTTTGAGACCAGGGCTCCCTAAGTCGCTCGGGATGGCCTCAAACTCACTACTGTAGCCCAGGCTGGCCTAGAGCTAGCTCCCTGCCTGCCTCAACCTCCACAGTAGTAGGGATGGCAGGCGGGCACCACCATTCCTAACATAGCTTCCTCCATCAGAGTCTCACTGTGTCCCTTGTCCAGGTTTCTCCAGGGAATGTCAGGGCACATGGGTCCCACACATGTGGAAGAGGCCGAATCCTGGGGATCCACGTGTCTCTCCACCTGCCACACCCCACTTGTGACTCAGGGTGTGCCAGGAACAGCAGCCACACACTCCTGTTGCCCCCTGCACCACCACACCCACTCCCACCCCACACACTCCCAATGCCCTGACACGGCCCCCAGGGACCCATCTATGCTAAGGGTCCCAGGCTTGGAAGCTCCCAATGCAATAAATACAGATCTTTCATTTCTTTTAAATGTTATTACCTTTACTTAGTGTGTGTGTGTGTGTGTGTGTGTGTGTGTGTGTGTGTGTGTGAGAGACGGTTCATGTGTGAAAGTCGGTGGACAACTTGAAGGAGTTAGTTAGCTCTCTCCTACCATACAGCTCCAGGGACTGGAACGCAGGTCGCCAGGCCTGGCTGTGAGCACCTTTTCCCCTGAGGCCTTTCCCAGCCTCCTTTATTCACCTTAACGTGTTTGAATCCCCACCCAACCCAGGCTACATGAGACCCTGTCCCAAAACAGGAAGTTTAATTGAGGGACTCTTTTGTTTTGTTTTTAAGTCATTCCACCCCAACATGACCAAATCTGTAATGGAAGTTTTGGTTTCTTTGTAAACTCAGTTACATAAATATGTTTTTTGTTTTAATCCCAAGGGTGGGATGTTAGTATGCCCACAGCTGATAATTGCCTGGAGCAGGGTGTGGTTTTGCCACCTGGCAACAGCCTGCAAAACAGAGAGGCATGCCAGGACTCTGAGGAGGATAAATACAAGAGCCCAGAGGGAAACGGTGTGGCGCATGGTGGTGGTGTGTGGCTTGTAGCAGTTTGGGGAGACCAGAGACAGACAGTGTGATGGACAGAGAGGAATGTTTCAACACAGTGGCTCAGAGGAGACTGCTCGCTGTTTCCTGCTGATGGAGATGGTATTACACCAAAAAACCCAAATTGACCCTAAACAGCTGGGAGAAGTTAAGGGGTCTGCGCCCTCTCTCCCCACTAACATTGTTTTGTTTTGGAGTTTTTGTTTTTGTTTTCCAAGACAGGGTTTCTCTGTGTAGCCTTGGCTGTCCTGGACTCACAGCAATCCACCTGCCTCTGCCTCCCGAGTGCTGGGATTAAAGACGTGTGCCACCACACCCAGCTGCTTTTTACTGCTTCGAGACTGGTCCCTCTCTGTATCTGCCAGAGAGATAAGTAGGCTCTGTCCAATCAGTCAGGAGCAGAGAGTTGTGGCTGCTGTCCTGGGAATGGCAGTAGTCTCCACTCTATTCCTACCCCAACCCGCCCACCTCGTTTCCCACTTGTAGTGGCAATTGTATGGTGGAAAGTCACCACAAAAAATAAATAAATAAAATAAACCATGCTCAATATGAAGGCATCGTTATACACATTCCAAATTTTCACCCAGACCAGAAAGTCCCCCAGACCCCAATCCCAAGTGACACAGTGTGAACCCAGCAAAGTCTCCATTTACAGTTTATCCTGGACAGAGGCACCACAGTGAGAGGTCAGGTTTATAGGTGTCTCACTCCTAAAAACACTGGACAGAAGCCTCAGGTGTCAGCACTCAGGAGACATCACAGACGTTATGAGGCATGTGGGAAATGTCCATCAGCTATCCCTCTTAACCTCTGACAATAGGCACTGGAGAGCAAATGCCCCAGGGGCTCAACAGTGTAGGGGAACCCTGAGTTTGCCTACACTCAGACAGGAGTGGACCCCAGACAGAAGCCCTACCGAGGTGAGCTGTGTGGCAAAGTCTTCACATGCACCCCGTCAGGGGCACAGGAAAGTCCACACAGGAAAGTGGGCCTATGAGGGTCAACAATGTGGGGAAGCCTTCAGTTGGCCAGTATCTTGGAGCAGATCTTTGCTGCTTTCTGGGTTCTTCTTTTTCCTACCCTTTGTCCACCCAACCACCCGTTTCACCCCCGTCATTGGATAGGTGAGGAGGAAGGAGAGCCAGGGATGGAGATCCCTGAATCTAATTTTTTTCTCTCTTCTTGTTTCTCCTGGAACCAACCCTCCACCCATGACCAACACCCACCAACCCCACCTCTCGGGGCCCTAGCATTTATATACTCTCTGAAACGTTCCCAGAATCCCAGATGTCACACAATTGCAGAACCTATCTGCAGCTGGCAAAACCACATGACTGCTGGAACACTAAGCAAAGCCTAGTCAGCTGCTGTGGTCAGTGCAGAGCAGCCCCAGATCCCCACACCTGGTGTTAAAATGTTCCTATAATATTTTTGTGGTTTTTATTTTTTTATTTCTTAAAAGATTTATTATGTATACAATGTTCTGCCTGCATGTATGCCTGCCTGCCACAAGAGAGCTCCAGATTTCATTATAAATGGCTGTGAGCCTGGAAGAACAGGCAGTGCTCTTAACCTCTGAGCCATCTCTCCAGCCCATTTGTGTGTGTGTGTGTGGGGGGGGGGTTGGTTGGTTGTTTGTTTTTCGAGACATGGTTTCTCTGTGTAGCCTTGGCTGTCCTGGACTTGATGTGTAGACCAGGCTGGCCTCAAAGTCACAGAGATCCACCTGCCTTTGCCTCCCAAGTGCTGGGATTAAAGGTGTGCACCACCATGCCTGGCTAATAATTTAATTTTTTAAACGTTTTTAAGAATAATTTTCTGTATAATTTTTTTTAAAAGACCACTAAGTTTGTCTCCAGCAGCCAGGCACGTGCGGATTCTGTAGAAATGATTTGTCACCATAGCTGAGGGCCGGTAAGCCTTACAATTTGGGGCTCTACCATTGTCCAGGTGCCAATTCTGCACAAATACAGGCTCTTAAATATGTGTAACGTGAGAAACTCTGTCTCAAAAAAAAAAAAAAGCTTAGGCCGGGCGTGGTGGCGCACACCTTTAATCCCAGCACTCGGGAGGCAGACACAGGCGGATCGCTGTGAGTTCGAGGCCAGCCTGGTTTACAAAGTGAGCCCAGGACAGCCAAGGCTACACAGAGAAACCCTGTCTCGAAAAACAAACAAACAAACAAACAAAAAAAACCAAGATGTGTGTGTGTGTGTGTGTGTACTCAGAAACAAAACATGAAATTAAAGCCCTAAGACTCTACTACGGCTGCAGCGTGGAAAGTGGCATCCGGACTGAGCTGGGCTGGCCTTGCTGGTCGAATACTCATCTAGCAAATGTGACAGGCCCTGGGTCTGACCCTCACACCCCCAAAATGAAGGGAAAGAAGAAATGAATGGGATGCCAGATTCTTAACTGAAAAGAGGAGCTGGAGGGACGACCCAGACGTGAAGGACGGACACGGAACACCGTGCTTGCAGAGACCCTAAATTGTTCCCAGTGTGGCTGCTGGGATTTGACCCCTCTGGCAGCCAAAGGACACGATGCTCACATGCATAAACTGAAACAGACACACATATAAGTAAAAATAAAATACCCTCCTTTTTTTAGAAATTGAAAAGGTCAAGCGTTGTTTTGTGCACACCCATAGTCCTGGCACTTGGAGATAGAGGTAGGCGTCAGGGACTGGGACGGGGATGGGGGTCTGAGGCTTGAGTCTATCTTTGACAATATAGTGGGATCCTCCCTCAAGAAGCTTGTGAGGGGCTGGAGAGATGCCTCAGGGGTTAAGAGCACTGCCTGCTCTTCCAAAGGTCCCGAGTTCAATTCCCAGTAACCACATGGTGGCTCACAACCATTTTTAATGATATCTGGTGCCCTCTTCCCATCTACAGTTGTACAAGCTGGCAAACATCATATAATAAATAAATAAATAAATAAATAAAGCTTGTGAGATTTTGGCCTTCCCTGAGGGCTCAGGGGGAAAAAATAGTTGATACAGGCAGTGGTGGCACATGCCTTTAATACCAGCACTTGAGAGGCAGAAGCAGGCAGATCTGTGAATTCCAGGCCAGAATAGTCTACAGAGTGAGTTCCAGGACAGCTAGGGATACACAGAGAAACCCTGCCTCAAAAAAAGAAAAAAAGAAGTCAGGCCCAGTGGTGCACAACTGTCATTCCAGCACTGGGGAGGCAGAGGCAGGGGGATCGCTGTGAGTTCGAGGCCAGCCTGGTCTACAAACTGAGTCCAGGATGGCCAAGGCTACACAGAGAAACCCTGTCTCGAAAAACCAAAAAACAAACAAACAAAATCAAAACCAAAAAAAGAAAAAAGAAAGAAAAAGGAAGGAAGGAAGAAAATAGATGAGGTGACACAGCTAGGGTTCTCCCAGGTCCTCCAAATAAGTGAGGTGAGCTTTTCCCCACTGAGCAGAGCGCATTCTTCACACACATGGTGTTTTTCCTGTGTGGGATGAGGCCAAGGCCCAGGGTGTGCATGTCCAACACTCCACCACAAAGTCACATTTTAGCAGTGGCCCCTTGAGGTTTTGTCTAGCGTGAATTTTCACATGTCCTCGAAGGCATGGGATGGACATGAAGGCTTTTCCCACACCGCTTGCACTCGTAGGGTGTGTGTCTTCGCATGTGCGCGCAGCGATGAGGAAGAAAGATCAGCTTTCCCACACCCACTGCACGGATACGGCCTGCCCTCCCCGCGCGATTTCATGTGCTTCTGAAAATAGTGAGAGTGGCTGAAGGCTTTGTCACACAGCGCGCACGCACATAAGGCTTCTCCCCGCCATGCGTCCTGACGTGCTCCCGAAGGGAGGGCTGAGAAGCGAAGGTTTTCTCACAGCGCTGGCCCTTGTAGGGACCAGTGTGGGTCCTCATGTGGATGACGAGGGATGCTGAGAAACTGAAGATCCTCCCACACTCTGCGCACGCGCGTGGCTTCACTCCGCTGTGCATCTTCGGGTGCGTTTGGAAGTAAGCTCTGGAGCTGAAGGTTTTCCCACGCTGCTCACGTAAGAGGGACTCGTCCCCGGCATGTGCCCTAGAGTGCGCCCTCAAGGATGAAGGGTACCTGAAGGCTCCAATGCATTCCTCACATTCGTAGGGCTCCTCCCGACTGTGAGACCCTCCGTGCTCTCTGAGGGAGCAGTAGCAAGTAAGGCTTTCCCGCAGTGCGGGCACACATGTGGCTTCTCTCAATGTGTGTCCTCATGTGGTCCCGAAAAGATGAGTGACAGCTATAGTCTTTCCCACACTCTTGACACGTGTGGAGCCGCTCTCCGGTGTGCGTCCTCATGTGTCGCTTAAGATAGGGCAGAAGCTGAAGGCTTTCCCACAGGAATCTCATGCGTGACTTTTCTCTCCTCTGTGACCTCTCATGTGTCCCTTAAAGGAGGAGGAACAAGAGAAAATGGTCACACATTTTTAACATTGCAGAATCTTTGTCCTACTAGGACCTTGTGTGTGTTTCTCGGATGCTTTCCCAGAGTCTTCACACTGGTAGGCGCTCTTCGCGACGGCAGTCTCCACCCGAGGCCGTGGGCACAAAGCACCACAGCAGGCTCTCCCACCGTCCTCACCAGGATGTGAGCTGTGACTTGTGAGGGGCATTTTCTGGTTCCTCCAGGCTTTCCTGGGCCTCATGCTGTCACCTGCGCCACCTTCAGTTTGGACACTACAGGACACAGCAGGATCCTCCTCGGCCAGGCCAGAGCTGCCTTCATCCTCACAGAGTCTGCCCACCAAAGAGTGCCATTCAAATCAGAAAGAACAGTTTGTTTGTTTGTTTAGTATGTATGTATACAGTGCTCTGGCTGCATGTACACCTGCAGGCCAGAAGAGGGCATCAGATCACATTATAAATAGTTGTGAGCCACCATTGGTTGCTGGGAATTGAACTCAGGACCTCTGGAGGAGCAGCCAGTGCCCTTAACCACTGAGCCATCTCTCCAGCCAGACATTACATGTTGAATTCATCAAGGGGTTGGTACATCCACTGGCCCCACGTGATCTAGTGTTCTGGAAACATCATCACGGACACACCCAGAAGGGAGTCTTGGAGATGTTTAGCTGTAGCTCGGCTGGATCAACTTGACACCACAAACCATTCCATGTGCATTAACCATCAGGTCTACACTTGCCCTCCCATCTGGAGTTTATTCAGTTCTGCTAAGTGGAGGGGAGGTGTGGACCTGCAGGTGTGGAGGGGAGAGCCCAGCTGGGGTCTTCCTCAATCACACTCCACTTCTGAACCTCGAGCTCCCTGGCTCAGCAGCCTGGACAGCAGCCCCCATCCGAGCAAGAGCACTAAGGTCTCCCCTCCTCTGCCCAGGATGCCCTCACCCCTGACGCCTCTCCTGGCCCTGATGCCCATCTGCAGAATCCTCACCATCACCACTCGAGAGTCGCATGGTGTCACCGTTGGCTCTCTGGTTCTCCGTGTGACACTGCTGAGGGTTTTTTTTTTTTTTTTTTTTTTTTTTTTTTTGGTTTTTCGAGACAGGGTTTCTCTGTGTAGCCTTGGTCATCCTGGACTCACTTTGTAGACTAGGCTGGCCTCGAACTCACAGCGATCCACCTGCCTCTGCCTCCCGAGTGCTGGGATTAAAGGCGTGCGCCACCACGCCCGGCCTCGACACTGCTGAGGGTTAGGGGAATCCCCGCCTTCACCTGGACCACAGGGATCTGAAATAGTGCCAAGGACATCTTATCCAAAAACGGCAAAATGAGGAAGGACAGACTGTAGGAGAGTGTTAACAGTGAATTGTATCCATTTGGCCTAGGAGGCCAGTGACTGACACAGGGAGACTGAAATGTACTTTAAAGCTGCCAGCACTACGCCAGGCCGAATCTAAACTGATACAAATCTACTCATAAACTAACATAAACTACTGTAAACCTCATAACATACATATATCCTAAGCACTTGCCACTGTGATCCTCGCAGACTTCTCTCTCCTTCCCCCATCAACTCTCAACTGTCTTCTTTTTCCCTCTCAACTGTCAAACTTGCCCCCCCCCCTCCAGGAAGTCCCGCCTTCCACTTCCTGTCCTTCTGCCCAGCTTATTGGCTAAACAGCACTTTATTGACAGTTGTTACATCCACTCGAGACATTCCTCCACTGGCGTGTGTGAGAGTCTCAGTTCAACCTCTAGTACAGAAATCGAGGAAAGAAAGGAGGGAAAAAAGAAAAGGAGAGGAGGGGAGGGCAAAGTGGGAAGGGGAGGGACGAGGGGAGGAGAGGATGGATGTACCTGATGGGGCTACTTTGTGGGTTCTTCTTTTTTCCACCCTTTATCATTCGGTTTCACTCCCTATTACCAGACAGGATAGAGGGGAGAGGGGAAAAGGTAAAGGGGGGAGAGGGGGCAGGGGGGAGAGGTGGAGGGGAAGGGGGAAGGAGGGGAGGCAAGGGGGCAAGAGGGGGAGAGAGGGGGAGAGGGCGGAGAGATGGGGGAGAGGGGGGAGCAGAGGGGGGGAAGGTGGGAGAAGGTGGGGCAGGGGAAGGGGGGGAGAGAGAGACAGAGAGATCCTTGAATCTAATTTCTTTCTTCCTGTTTCTTCATGGAGCATGATTTAAAAAAAAAAAAAAGATTATTTTTATAGTATTCTGCCTGCCTGCATGCCCAGAAGAGGGAACCAGATCTCGCTATGTAGTTGTTAGGAATTGAACTCAGGAACTCAGGACCTTCGGAATCAGTGTTCCTAACCTCTGAGCCATCTCTTCAGCCCTGAATGCAACTTCTTTTTGTTTTGTTTTGTTTTGTTTTTAAGACAGGGTTTCTCTGTGTAGCCTTGGCTGTCCTAGACTTACTCTGTAGACCAGGCTGGACTTGAACTCATAACAAACCACCTGTTTCTGCCTCCTGAGTGCTGGGATTAAAGGCATGCGCCACCACAGCCAGCTATTTCTGTGGGGTTTTTTGTTTGTTTGTTTTTGTTTTTAGATTTTTTTTTTTTTGAGACAGGGTTTCTCTGTGTAGTCTTAGCTGTCCTCGAACTCACAGCAATCCACCTGCCTCTGCCTCCCAAGTGCTGGGATTAAAGGCGTGCACTACCACACCCAGCTATTTCTGTGTTTTTTTAAAAGAAATCAAAATTCCAGAATTCTCACACTCATGGGAGAGGAAGAGTGGGGCCAATTAGAGGCCTCAAATTGGTAGAGAGTGTCCACGTGACAAGACTTAGTGAACATAGAGGCTTCAGATGAAGAAAATTCAAGTGTTGGACATAAGAAGTGAAATCAACCTGTAAGACACTTGTCACTCAGCCATGAGGGCCTGAGTTCAGTCCCAAAACCTAGGAACATACAGGAACATCCCTGGATATTACTGGTGGGAGAATATTAAGAAAGGAGTTGCCAGACCAGGGGTGGTGGCGCATGCCTTTAATCCCAGCACTCGGGAGGCAGAGGCAGGCGGATTGCTGTGAGTTTGGGGCCAGCCTGGTCTACAAAGGGAGTCCAGAACAGCCAAGGCTACACAGAGAAACCCTGTCTCAAAAAAAAAAAAAAAAAAAAAAGGAATTTCCAGATGGAGCAATGGCTCAGAGGTTAAGAGCACTGGTTGCTCTTCCAGAGGTCCTGAGTTCAATTCCCAGCAACCACATGGTGGCTCACAACCATCTATAATGAGATCTGGTACCCTCTTCTGGCCTGCAGGTGTACATGCAGGCAGAACACTATACATAATAAATAAATAATTTTTTTTATAAAACAGAAGACAGTTGCAATTGGTCATTAGAGGCTCACATGTGGGCTGGGGATATGGGAAGGTAAGGAGTGAAAATAGTCAAAGCACGTTATAGACCTGCACAAATATGTGATTGAGGAAGACACAGGTTACCGACCTCTGACCTCCACACGAGCATACACAAAAGATGCATAAACCATTTACTTCAGTCAGAAATGGTGACTACCTTTAATCCCAGCACTCAGACAGATCTCTGTGAGGCCAGCATGGTCTACAGAGCTAGTTCCAGGATAGCCAAGGTCACACAGAGTAATCCTGCCTTGAAAAACAAAATAACAGCTAGGCATGGTGGCGCACGTCTTTAATCCCACCAATTGGGAGTCAGAGGCAGGCGGATCTCTGTGAGTTCGAGGCCAGCCTAGTCTACAAAGCAAATCTAGAACAGTCAAAGGCTACACAGAGAAGCTCTGTCTGGGGCGTGGGGGAGAAAGAAAGGAAAAGAAAAACAAAATAACAAGCAAACAAAAAGAAGAAAAAACCCAACAACAAAAAGTATCTATTTTAAAAGCAGAGTGAGATATACACTGGTCCTTGTTTCAAGGTGAGCCTCTGCGCTACATGCTGTTGGATCTTGGCAAGACTCTTTTCAAATGGATTCCAAATTTTAAAAAAATATTGATTTAAGTGTGTGTGTGTGTGTGTGTGTGTGTGTGTGTGTGTGTGTGTGTATACTTGGGCCCAGGTGCCTATGGAGGGCAGAAGAGGGCGCTGGACTCCCCTAGAGCTGGAGTTCGAGGCAGCTGTGGCCGCCATGTGGGTGCTGAGAGCCCGACTTAGCTCCTGTGCAAAGGCTACCGGTGCACTTGTCTCTGAGTTGTCTCTCTACCCTCCCAACAAAGACATCGCCTATTTATCTCTCTTGAGGGCATGGTCAGTGGTGGAGCATAGCCTAGAATCCCCCAGTGAGGGGGCTGGGGGCGTGGTCAGGACCGGAAGTCCTTCCTCTGCTGATGAAGAATGGAATGCGCCATTGTGCTCATTACAATAGCTGGGGTCAAAGGAAGTCCTGTACCCTCCTGCCTGGAAGTGACATCCCACAAGCCGGCGAACAGTGCCCTGATTCCTTCCTAGCATATGCAGGACCAGGTCGGTCCACTCCTCCAAGTCCACATCACAGCCCTCTGGGTCAATGGACCGCCTGTCTTCAATGTTCACCTTAGACCAGGTTGTTCAGTGGTCACACTCAGTGCCCGGTGCTCCTCCTGATAACAGGCTAGTGCAAGATCGCAGTGTAGACTGAAAGCCCTTCTCAGCCCTGGGAAACCCTTTTCACAGAAGGGAACTTTTCTCCCCTGCAACCCCAGAAAGGCTCTCTCTGTGCAGCCCTGACTGTCCCGGACTCGCTTTGTCGATCAGGCTGGCTTCGAACTCACAGAAATCCGCCTGCCTCTGCCTCCCGAGTGCTGGGATTAAAGGCGTGAGCTGCCACCACTCTGCAAAGGGAGTTCTTTTTACTCAGGCTTTCCAGTGCAACACACAAATTTTGAACTCTTGTGCCCCACATCACTCCCTTTGTTACACGGGATTCGCCTGTGGTTGGAAACCTGTCCCTAAACACAAGTCCCCTATTCCCAACGCCTAATTTCTATAGTGTTTTATTCAGGTACCCCAGGCTGGTTTCAAACTCCTTGCAATTCCACTGCCCCACATTTCCTACTGCTGCGATGCTCTGCACACATTCGATCTTGCCGCATGTCGGGAAGGTTTAGCCCAGTTTCCCGTCCCTTTATTCCTCCCACACAGTGGCCTCGGAGCGAGACCTGGCTGCAGTGACCGTGTCCCCGCCCGCGGAACACTCACCAGCCTCTCCGTGGCCTGAGCTAGTGTAGCGGCTTGCAGGGAGATTGTTAGCAGCAGCCGCGACTCGACGCCTCCCAACCCTGATAGGACAGAGCTCAGGTCCCTAGCCAGAGCCTTAGACAGATGTTGTAATTGGGGTGGCGCTCTTAGAATCCGGAGCCTGGGTGTCGGGGTTGCTCTGCCACGCCCCTCCCTGCAGCTTGATTGACAGCCCTTCGCTGGGACTTGGTCTTTGTGACTGGGCTAACCTGGTAGCTTCCCCTTCCCGACTGTATAACTTCCAGCCACCGCCATGAAGGAACCAGACAAGGTAGGAATCCTGGTGGCCTGCGGGATCAGAGACCAGGCTGTCCTCAGAGGTGGCCCGTGCATCAGAGGCGCCTGCTGGTAAGCAGGACCCGGCTGGGCTGGCCTAGCATACACCAAGAAGGGTCCCACAGGCATTCAGGAGACAGAGGCAGAAGGACTAGCGTTGGTGGAAAGTCAAGGCTGCACAGTGGTCCCCTTCAGAGGCACGCAGGCCACACCGCGCGCGACCTGGCTTTTAGGGTAACTTAAACCGCGTGTCAGCTGGGGCCAGGGCCAGTGGAAGAGAGAGGGTCTGTCCGGCACCTTTGACATTCTGGGTTTTATCTCTAAGCCTGCAAACTAATACCGTGCACGTGCCAACCGCCACTCGGGCTCTAGGATACGGCTGTGGGACTCGTTGATAAAGCGCTTGGGCCAGAGGTCCACCTAGCACAAGGAAGCCATGTGATGCCTACGTTGGGGCGCCAGAACCCGGACGGTGCCGGTGCTCGCTGCCCTGCCAGCCTTAGCCTCAACAAGTTGCAGGTCCCAGTAAAACACGCTTCCCCTCCCTTCCCCCCACCAAAAAAGGGCGTGGTAAAGGGCTTCTGAAGACGGATACCCAGGTTTGCCTCTAATCTCCACACGCGCACATCACACATAGCTAAGAGCCTGTATTTGTGCAGAATTGACACCTGGACCACAGTGGTCCCCCAAATCAAGATGCTCACCTTGGATATGGTGACAAACCATTTCTAAAGAATCCGAAGGCATCCTCCCTTTGGGGACGGGGGCACATAAGAAATGTGACTACAGGGCCAGGCACGGTGGCGCACGCCTTTAATCCCAGCACTTGGGAGGCGGAGGCAGGTGGATCGCTGTCTGGTCTACAAAGCGAGTCCAGGATAGCCAAGGCTACATAGAGAAGCCGTGTCAAAAAAAAAAAAAAAAAAAAAAAAAAGTGACTCCAGAGATCACCATGTGAGTCTCAGGGTATGAACTCAGTTCAGAACGCTTGGCGGTAAACAGCTTTTTGTCTTGTTTTTCGAGACAGGGTTTTTCTGTGTAGCCCTGGCTGTCCTGGAACTCTCTTTCTGGACCAGACTGGCCTCGAACTCAGAGATCTACCTGCCTCTGCCTCCCGAGTGCGCCACCACGCCCAGCGGCAATAAACACCTCAAGCCACTGAACCCTATTGGCGGGCCTTTCTTTATTTTTCAATATTTATTAATTTGCTTATTTGGACCCTTCTTGGGGTAGCACCAAGTCACATCTCCAGATGATCCTCACAACCTGGCAACACTGACTCTGTGCATCCGCAGCCCAGGTGCGGAGCGGACTCTCAGCTCGCGCAGCTCTTTCCGACTCCGGTTCCCATGGAAACAGTGTCGCATCCCTCCGGTAGCGCGGCTGTAGCCAACCCTCGCTTGCGCCTTAAACCGAGGCCAAGACCTCCGGGCGACTCAAATAACCAGCCTTACTACCCAAATTGGCCAAACTAAATAAAGGAAGTTCTTTCCTGCCCTTTGACCTCAGTCCTTGACTTTTAACTTTTTGGACCATAGGAATCGCCATCTTTTTTTTTTTTTTTTTTTTTTTTTTTTTTTCGAGACAGGGTTTCTCTACGTAGCCTTGGCCATCCTGGACTCACTTTGTAGACCAGGCTGGCCTCGAACTCACAGCGATCCGCCTGCCTCTGCCTCCCGAGAGCTGGGATTAAAGGCGTGCGCCACCACACCCGGCTAGGAATCGCCATCTTGACCCAGTACGTGGGGTCAAGAGCCCGATTCCCACAGCGATGAAAGCCAAAGGGGCAGAGCATCACATTTCCGTTTCTGGTTATCTTACAGTCGAATTTACCATACAGTTCCGGCCATTCTTAGCATCCTGTTCCGGTTCCAGTCACCTCCCAGTTCTCGGTTTAAAAAAACTTCCGCTTTTTCGGGAACCGGAAGTGAAATTTAGCCTGATTGGCAGACTAGTGAAAGTCCCCACTCTCCGATCCCAGAACCACTAGTGCCCGCCTCTGCTAGAATGCAATTGGATGCTTTGACAGTCCATCTGAAGTAAAACTGCCTGGTGGGCGGGGCTTAGTACTTACCCCGCCCCGGGGCGTGGTTATGAGCAGATTTGGGCATTTCTGGATGCGGGGGTGTCCTAGTCCGCGGTGAATGCTCCAGCGACGTGCTGATGCTCAGACTCCGCTCGGCAAGATGGCTGATAACCCGGGTTGGATTCCCAGGTGTGGGGGCATCGAGAGTGAACCCTACGGATGTTAATTCCGACCGGCACCCACCATGTTCTCTGTGGCTCTCTCGGCCACACAAAATAGATTGATAAGGCCGGTGGAAGCCAGGTGTGGTGGCACACGCCGTTAGTCCCTGCGCTCGGGAGGCAGAGGCAGGTGGATCACTGTGAGTTCGAGGCCAGCCTGGTCTACAAAGCGAGTCCAGGTTAGCCGGAGCTACACAGAGAAACCCTGTCTGGGGGGCCAGGTTTTATATATATATATTTTTTTCTTTTTTTCTTTTTTTTTTTGAGAGGCTCAGTGGCTAGAGCCCTGCCTGCGCTGGCAGAGCTTCGACTCCCCGTACCCAGGTGACTCACAACCATCTGTAACTGCATTTCCAGGTGATCCAGACACTCTGGGCTCTGCATGAACGTGGTGTACACACACGCAGACCACACACATACAAATAAAATAAAGCTTAATGTCTAGCACTCCCTCGTGGTACCTACCACCTTCCCTCGAAAGCACACAGTGTAGCCCTGACTGCCCTGGAACTCACTCTGTAGACCAGCCTGGTCTCGAACTCGGAGACAGAGGGAGTACTGGGATAAGAGGAGTGCGCCACCACTGCCCGGCTAACATTTTCCTTGTTTTATTTTTTGTTCGTTTGAAACGAAGTCTTGCTATGTAGACCAGGTGAGCCTCAAACTCAATAGATGCCCCCTGCCTCTTGTCTCCCGGGTGCCCAGCACCCCAGGCTCCTCCTAGCCAACCTCCACTTACCCCCAGCACCCCGAGGTCGTGCACAGCCTACCGCCACCACCACCCCCCGCTCACACACTCACACACACACACACACACACACACACACACACACACACACGCCACATACACACTTTCTTCCCCACCTCTGGAGACCTGTGGTGTCCGGCTCCGGCCAGGAGATGGCGCCCGCGCTCACCTCTGCGCACCGCGATGAGCTCAGCCTGAGCCCTGCAAAGCTTCCAGAAGGGAAAGAAAAGCCTTTACTTCCTGAGGTCACCCAGCACAAACGCCCCAAAGTGATTGCGTGTGTGTCTGTGTCTGTGTGTCTATGTGTCAGTGTATGTGTGTGTGCGTGTGTGTCTGTGCATGTGTGTGTCTATGTGTCTGTATCTGTATGTGTCTGTGCGCGTGTGTGCCTGTGTGTGTGGGTGTCTGTGTCTCATGTGTCTGCATGGGTGTGTATCTGTGTGTCTGTATTTGTCTGTGTCTATGTGTCTATGTATCTCATGTGTGTATGTGTCCGTGTGTGTGTTCATGTCTTTGTCGCTGTGTCCATGTGTCTGTGTGTCTCTATATCTCATATGTGTCTGTGTGTCCTGCTCTACGTTTCCTGCCTTCTGGGAACCCAGCTACAGTGATTCCCAGAAGCTGACTCACAAGGATCACAAAGTCCACGTGCATTTGTATATAAGGATAAAATGGGTTGGGTGTGGTGGTGCACACTTGAAACTCCAGCACTCAGGAGGCAGAGGCAGGAGGATCTCTAGGAGTTAATAGCCACCCTGGGCTACAGAGCGAGTTCCAGGACAGCCAGGGCTACACAGAGAACTCTTGTCTGGAAAAACCAAATCCAAACAAAAACATGACAAAAGCCCTCAATAAATTAATTTTAAAAATAAAATAAAGAAGCCGGAAGTGGTGGCGACACCTGTAATCTCAGCACTGGGGAGGCAGAGGCAGGTGGATCTCTGTGAGTTTGAGGCCAGCCAGGTCTATAAGTGAGTCCAGGACAGCCAAGGCTACACAGAAAAACCCTGTCTTGGGGAAAAAAGAAAGAAAGAAAGAAAAAATACAATAATAAAATGATACAATGGAATTAAAATAAATGAAATAAAATCAATAAAACAAAATATAATAAATATAATAATAATAAACAAAAATGTTAAAATAACTTACCCCCCTGGCTCAGTTGTTGTCTGGGAGGCTCACTGCCTCCTTCTGCTAATCTAGGCCTAGTCCTGGAAGCTTCTAGCCTCTGTACAACCTAACAAAGGCCTAGAATGTTTTCAGCCTCTGAGACTAACTGCTTAATAAGCTCACCCTTTCTTGTCTTTCTGAGCTGTGGGCTGGCTGCTTCAACTCAGCTGTTCTGGCTCAAACCCTTCTCCCAGCTGACTGATTCCGTCTCGCTTCTCTCTCCACCCAGAATTGCTCTGCTCGCCCTCAAACTAACTCAACAATCTGCTCTAATCTTCTGGCTCCTTCTCATTTTCTGGCTCATTCAGTCTTCACCTGAGTTCTCTCTCTCTCTTTTTGTCTCTGTCTCTGTCTCTCTCTCTCTGTCTCTCTCTCTCTCTGTCTCTCTCTCTCTCTCTCACCCATCTCTCTATTGCTGTCCTGGTAAAAGTGCCTCTTACATAGGTTGCCTTTCCTCTCTTGTGGGAGTTGGGTGTATCCTATTCTGTCAAATCTTCTCTGATTTGTCTCCTTTTCTGCCACCAATTAGACATCATTGTCAGACATGGGTGCTAGCCAGGCCTAGTGGCACACGCCTTTGATGCCAGCACTCCTGAGGCAGAGGCAGGCAGATCGTTGTGAGTTTGAGGCCAGCCTGGTCTATAAAGAGAGTCTGGGACAGCCAGGGCTACACAGAGAACCCCTGTCTCGAAAAACAAAAAACAAACATGGCTTCTTCCTTCTACAAACTAACTTTACCTTCTTTGGGGATTAAAGGCCTGTACCACCATGCCTGGACCTAAGCTTTTTTGTTTTAAGCCTGATACTTGCTCTATACCAGGCTGGCCTTGAACTCAGATCTGCTTCCCTCTGTCTCCTGGATTAAAGGCATGTTTGTATTCCAGTCAGATCACACAGACATAGAAGGTCTTTGGATGTGATCTCTTGCCAGAACAGTCATGTTTTTTTGTTTGTTTTTTTGTTTTTAGTTTTTCAAGACAGGGTCTCTCTGTGTAGCCTTAGCTGTCCTGGACTCACTTTGCAAACCATGCTGGCCTTGAACTCACAGCAATCACCTGCCTCTGCCTCCCGAGTGCTGGGATTAAAGGCGTGCGCCACCACCACCGGGCCAGAACAGCCATGTTATGAATTAACATTTCTCTACACAAAAAAGATTAAATCAATATTAAAATTAAGTAAGATGTTGGGGGGTGTGAAGGCCTTTAATCCCAGCACTCGGGTGGTGGGGGGCAGAGGCAGGCGGATTGCTGTGAGTCCAAGGCCAGCCTGGTCTACAGAGTGAGTCCAGGACAATCAGGGCTACACAGAGAAACCCTGTCTCAAAAACAAAAACAAAAACAAGGCCCTGACTCTCTGGGCAAAAAAAAAAAAAAAAAGGAAGTTTTTTTAAAACCCTATCTCGAAAAAAAATTTATTATTATTATAGTTGTTTTTATTTCACTATGTAGCCAGAGCTGGACCTAAACTCACAGAGCTCATCCTGGTTTTGTGCGGAGCCACAACGGTTGACTTTTCCAGATTTGGATGATGGCCAGACCTGACACAATGATTGAATATTTTTTGCAGAATAAGCTGAGATGGTGATGTCATCTCATGAAAATTACTCATCAATGTGTCGTGACAGGTATGACCACCAGAGGGCGCGAGAGACCACCTCCTTCAGCTTACAGCCCCGTCCAGGCCTGCTGGACATGAAGAAGATCCTATAGTCCCCTTCAGTGACAATCCTGGCTGCTAGGAACACTGATGGCCTGAGCACTGGCCTAACATGTGCAAAAGCCCTGGCGTCAAAAACAGGGCCAGGATACCAGGCATGGTGGTGCACACCTGTATTCCCAGCACTCGGGAGGCAGAGGCAGGTGGATCTCTGAGTTCGAGGCCAGCCTGTCTACAAAGTGGGTACAGGACAGCCAGGGCTACACAGAGAAACCCTGTCCCAAGAACTTAAAAACAACAACAACAAAGCAGGACCAGGGAAGAAAGAAAAATATATATGTATATGGGGCTGGAGCGACAGCCCAGCAGTTACCAGCGCTAGCTGCTCTGGCAGAGGACCTGGGTTCCCCCAGCACCCACATGTTGACTCCAATTACAGGGGTCCAACACCCTCTTCCTGATCCTGAGAATATCAGGCACACACACACACGGTACACACGCACGCAAGCAAACATTTATACACATTAATTTTTTTTATTTCCAGACAGGGTTTCTCTAGGTAGCCCTGGCTGTCCTGGCCTCAGACTCAGAGATCCACCTGCCTCTGCCTCCTGAGTGCTGAAAGTAAAGGTGGGGGCCACCTCCACCCTGTTTTAAATTTTTTGTTTTGTTTTGTTTTGTTTTGTTTTTTCGAGACAGGGTTTCTCTGTGTAGCCTTGGCCATCCTGGACTCACTTTGTAGACCAGGCTGGCCTCGAACTCACAGCGATCCGCCTGCCTCTGCCTCCCGAGTGCTGGGATTAAAGGCGTGCGCCACCACGCCCGGCTTAAAATTTTGTTAAAAAGATGTATTTGGTGTATGTGAGTGCTCTGTCTGCATGCTGGAAGAGGGCATCATAGATGGCTGTGAGCACCATGTGGGTCCCACAACACGAACTCGGGGCCTATGGAAGAGCAGCCAGTGCTCTAACCACTGAGCCATCTCTCCAGCCCCATAAGAAAAAAAAGAAAGAAAAACAAACAAACAAAACAAACAAACTATAGTACTGTTTCTTACTGAAACAGGGTCTCTCTGTGTTAGCCTTGGCTGTCCTGGAACTTGCTTTGTAGACCAGGCTGGCCACGAACTCACAGAGATCTGCCTGCCTCTGCCTCCCAAGTGCTGAGATTGAAGGCGTGTGCCACCAACCGCCCCGGCTTGACGTACTTTTTAATGACGTATTTATCGACAGAGGCCTAACTGAGCTACAGTTATTTATTCATGTGGCGTGTGGGGTCAGAGCCCACCCCCTGGGGAATGAGAACACTTTCTCACCTCACACTGTGTGGGGCACAGGGATCAAACTCCAGCCACGCAGCTTGGCAGCAATCGCCTTTAACCACCGAGCCCTTTCTTTACTATGGAAACCAGACTGTCCCCAAACTCACTGTCACCCTCCCTGTCTCTGTGTCCAGAGTGCTGAAAGCACAGACTCGGAGGTTTCATTCCCAGCCCTCCCTTGAGCCCAAGTGTCCACCAGAGTCACTCTCACTGGGGCCACCCTCAGCTCACCCCAGGATCTTCCATCCCGGGCCAGGAATCCGGCACTGAGGCCTTGCTGGAGCTCAGGGGTCTGCCTCGAGTTCCATCCTTGAATTTGGGGGGTTCTGGGAGTTGTGGCTTTGAGCTCTATGCCTTTGCTTTCTCTTTTGAGACATAGTCTCATGTAGCCCAGGCTAGCCTAGAGCTTGGTATGTCTTCCAGGATGACTTTTGACCTCCTAACTCTCTCCTGCCTCCACTTCTCCTTGCTGGGACGATGGGCATGTCTGAGCATGTCTGGTTCAAGTGGTGCAGGGATACGACCCGGGACATATGTGTGCCAGCCAAGACGAATCCTGATTCTCCTGCCTCAGCTTGAGGAGGAGCCAGGCCTAGCCTGGGCCACCACAGAGCAGGTCAGTGTCACTTCACAGGTAACTGGAGGCCTCATTTCTCACGGAAACTTTTGGGGTTCTCAAGCTCTGGTCCCCACTTCGTCTGTGCACCCCAGACATCAGTAGTTGATTCCAAAGCTGAGCGCCCAGATTTTATTTTTAAATGTATTTAATTACTTAGTTTTTGATTTATTTATTTATTTTGAGACGGGGTTTCCCTGTGTAGACCAGGCTGTCCTGGAACTCACAGCGATCCGCCTGCCTCTGCCTCCTGAGTGCTGGGATTAAAGGCGAGCACCACCCACCGCCCGGCTTTTACATTTATTTTTATTAATTTTTTTTTGCATTTTATTTTATATGTTCGGATGTTTTGCCTGCATGTGTGAGTGTGCACCCCAAGACCGAATGAGGTATTGTGAGCCATCGTGTGGGTCCTGGGAATTGAACCCAGGTTCTCAGCAAGAGCAGCTGGTGCTCTCTCCAGGCCATCCGGATTTAAAAGATAATTGTTTGGCATGAGTGTCTGCATCTGTGTGTTACGCGTGTATGCACAACACACCGGTGTGAAGAGTAGGTTCGCTGTCCACCCTGTGGGTCCCAGGGATTAAACTCGGATCAAAAGCCTAGGCCGCAATCGCCTCCACCTGCTGACCCCTCCCGCATGCCCCAAACAGTCAGACTTTTCACCAAATCCTCTAGAAGCCTCTCCGGGAACTCCAGGGTTAAACCAAGGCCTGGAACTCCGTGATTGACAACCAGGCCCCAAACTGAGCAATGAGCATCGTGGGTCGCAGCCCACGTGGGCTTGCGCCTTCTGATTGGCCAGCCCTTGCAGGGGCGGCTCGCAGAGTCCCAGGCCCACGTGCACCCGTGGCCGGGGGCCCTGACCCGCTCCCCTCAGTGGTTGCAGGTGGGGGGCGGGGCCCGAGGGGGCCTGGGGGCGGGGCGGAGTCAGAGAGGGTCAAATGGCCAGGGGCCCGGCAGGGTGGGGGGCTTCCTCCTGGCTTGAACTTGGCTGGCCTCTGCAGCTTCCTCTGGAAGGCCCGGGGTCTCCCCATCCTCCGAGGGCAGCCGGCTTCCTGCAGGCGATTTGCACGGGTGGGAGAAGGAGAGGGAGCCAGAAAGGGGGGGGGGGGAGTGACCCGCACAAAACAGACTCAGCGGAGAGTTTTACCCAGGTTGAGTGATTAGGGAGCAAACCAACGTCGTTTCTCTTGTCTCCTATGGTTTTTTGTTTTGTTTTTCCCAGAGTTTCCTCTGTGTATCCTATGTTGTCCTGGACTCGCTCTGTAGACCAGGCTGGCCTCGAACTCACAGAGACCCGCCCGCCTCTGCCTCCTGAGTGCTGGGATTAAAGTTCTAAATTCTTTTTTTTTTTTTTTTAAGATGGGTTTTAAGTGTGTGCACCACATGCACGTTTCATAGCTCTTATTCGTTCCGTAAAACCCTGCGACTAGCCACATTCCTGAACATTCCCGTTAGGGAGTGGAGGTGCCTGGGACTCTAGGTACCTGAAGGGATGAGCCCCCACCTGCTTAGCTCGGGGTTCTCTGAAACCGTGGCCCCTGTAGTCGCGGGTAAAGCTTAAGGAACGCATAAGGCATGGGGCTGGGGAAGGGGCTGACGTCACACTCACACGGAGAGGCTACAGGGGATGGATGGATGGATGGATTGGGGCGGGGGGTCGGCTTTTCTGTCTGCCAAAAACCTGTATCTGCTCCCTGTAGGACTTACCTGCCTTGTGACTTCGAGAATCTTGAAGATGGCTTCCCAGAGCCAGGGCAATGGCGCCGTTGGTGAAATTTTGGTGAGAGAAAAGATGGCCAGGGCCCACGGCTGCCTTCATCTCTTCACACTGGGTTGTCTGGGGTTTTGGGCACTGAGTCTCACTGTCCTAGCCTGGCCTGGAACTCGGGCACTCCTACCAGCCTAGCTAAGCTGACAGCCCTGCACCCCAGCCCGAGCCCCTCACAAGGTCTGCACCTGTGACCCCATCTGCCCAGGTGAAAACAAGAGTAGGAGCCACACTTGGCCAATGTCAAGCACCTGCTGACTAAATGCTAAGATTTCTCCTAGCCCCAAGTCTTTGGTGAGGGCCTGCCCACTGTGGGCGTGGTCAGGGCCCGTATCCACCCAGTGATAGACAGCAGGCGTGGTCAGGGTGGAGCCCCGCCTAGTACACTGGTCTTGAGTTCTATGGGTTAACACTCTATTGTGATTAAAGTTACCTGGAGGCCGAGGCAGGTGGATCTCTGTAAATTTGAGGCCAGCCTGGTCTACATAGTTCCAAAATAGTCAGAGCTGCGTAGTGAAACACTATGCGGGGTTTGGGGCGGTGGAGAGGGGAGGGCGAATATTCCCTACCCCTCCCTTTCTAAAACTCAAGGCACTGTTAGACTCAGGTCTGTGTACTAAATTGATTCCAGGGCACTGGTTCTCAACCTGTGGGTTTCGACCACAGGAGGCCATGTATATATAGATAGGTACCCTGAATATCAGATGTTTGCATTACAATTCACAACCGTAGCAAAATTACAGCTCTGATGTAGCAACAAAAATAATGTTTTGGTTGGGGAACTGTGCTAAAGGGTCCCACTATTAGGAAGGCTAAGAGCCAACACTCCAGAGTCTAGGGTATAAGACTGGATGTGCAGGGCCTACACTTGTTGGTTGGTTGGTTGGGTTTTTTTTTTTTTTTTTTTTTAGATTTATGTATTATTCGTACAGTATTCTGCCTGCATGTACACGTGCATGCCAGAAGAGGGTACCAAGATCTCATTACAAATGGTTGCTGGGAACCGGGTGGTGGTGGTGGCGTCGGCGGCGCAGAGGCAGGTGGATCGCTGTGAGTTCGAGGCCAGCCTGGTCTACAAAGCGAGTCCAGGGCAGCCAGGGCTACACAGAAAGACCCTGTCTAAAAAAATAAAAAATAAAAAAAGTGGTTGCTGGGAAACAAACTCAGGACCTCTGGAAGAGCAGCCAGTGCTCTTAACCTCTGAGCCGTCTCTCCAACCCCACACACATCGGGTTTAATTCCCAAAGAGCTGCAGGGTTTTAGGAAGCTGGACCTGACTGAGCATCTTGTGGTGGTGTGTGGGGGTTCGGGGTGGGGTGTGGGCCATGGGGGGGAGGCCTGCTGCAGGCTTTGTGGTTCTGACCTTTGACCTTTCCAGCCTTCCAACCCTTCACCCACCTTGGAACAGATGGCAGAGGACTTCAAAAGGTAAGGACATCTGCAGGTCGCTGTCCCCAAACAGAGTAGGCAGTACCATGAGGGCCAGATGTGCAACCTGGTCTCCAGCAAAGTGTTTGTTTGGGTTTGTCTTTAAGCCGGGTTGTTGCTTTTTGTAGTGGTGCAGGCTGAGACAGGAGGATGGCAAGTCCCAGGCCCACCTGAGCCACCAAGCCCTGTCTTCAAATGAGCACTGGCAAAACGTTAGCCTAACATATGCAAAGGCTCCGGGTCAGTCTTTTAAGAGTTTGGATGGCAGAGGGCGCTGTGGAGCACACCTCTAATCCCAGCAGAGGCAGGCGTATTGCTGTAAGTTCGAGGCCAGGCTGGTCTACCAAGTGAGTCCAGGACAGCCAGAGCTACACAGAGAAACCTTGTCTCAAAAACCAAAAACTTGGGTGTCCTCTTTCCCTCCGGCTATAGATTAGGTGGCTCATCCTCCCGGCTTCTGCCCTAGGGCAGATACATGGGCTTTTTCTAGAAGGATTCTCAGCTGTTTTTCTCTCCCTCAGACTCATCTCTGGAATGATGGTCCAGCTAGAAACCATGTACAACCAGGTGAGCCCACCCTGGTGGCAGCTGAGGGGAGGGGGAGGGGGTAGCGAGGGCGGGGGGGACAGGACAGAGGCATAGCCCATGCAAAGGTTCCTCAGGCAGGAGGGACCCTGGTTGAGGAGGGGAGCAGACAGCAGGGAAGAGGCAGGTTCCTGTATGCAAACTAGAGGGAGGGAGGGAGGGAAGAAGGGGGGAGGGAGGGAGGCAGACAGGGGAGTGAGTGGGGCAGGGCTTTGAGGGCAGCAAGAAAGAGGTAAACTTGATTTCTCATTAAAAAAACAATGCAGTATGCCAGGCAGTGGTGGTGCACACCTTTAATCCCAGCACTCGATAGGCAGAGGCAGGCAGATCTCTGTGAGTTCGAGGCCAGCCTGGTCTACAAAGTGAGTCCAGGACAGCCAAGGCTGCACAGAAAAACCCTGTCTCGGAAAACAAAACAAAACAAAGCAAACAAACAAAAGAACAAAAAACAAAACAAAACAAAAAAACAATTCAGTTAGTAGTGTTTTACGCCGGGCAGTAGTGGTGCATGCCTTTAATCCCAGCCCTCGGGAGGGAGGCAGAGGCAGGCGGATTGCTGTGAGTTCGAGGCCAGCCTGGTCTACAAAGTTAGTCCAGGACAGCTAAGACTACACAGAAAGACCCTGCCTTGAAAAACCAAACCAAACCAAACCAAAAAAAAAAAAAAAAAAAAAGTAGTGTTTTACTTAAAAGTAAAGATGAAAAGAGCTAACTGCCATACTTGTCACCCCAGAACTGGGGAGGTGGAGGCAGGCAGGGGGTGGATCAGCCTTGGCCATAGTGAGTTCAAGGCCAGGCTAGGCTACAAGGGACTCTGTTGTCTCAAAAATAAGTGACTAGGATCAAAGAGGTGAAGGCGTTTGCCCAGGGTCTCCCTGCTACAGCCACCCCTCCCGGTGTGTGATTTCAGGTGTCCAAGTTCCAGGAACTTCACAAACAAGTGAGCTTGGTACCAGAGCTGGTACATTTCCGCTTTCCCCTTCTAGGATGCGGTGCGGTGGGGGATGGGGGCGTGGTCTCAGGGAGGAGGGAGAGGAGAGGGAGCCTCAGGGAGGACGTGGCCTTTGATTTCCCGGAAGTGGGAGCTGCAGAGGGGTTGAGACTAAGGCAGGGCAGGGGTTGGTTTCTGGGTCCTCCGGCTTGCTCTAGTGCCCTCTCCCTGGCTACTATGCCTGAGTAGAGGATAGGCCTGTAGAGGGGGGGCCGGCTCTTCCCCTCCCCCACCTGCTGCCCAAGCCAAAGCACCTGTGTCCCCAGCCGCCTTCCCTCCTGCCACCTGGCCCCTTTCTCAAGGGCAGTGGCAGGAAGCAGGCGCTGCCCAGGGCCAGATGTCACTGGCCATGAGCCAGAGCCATGACTACAGCTTAGCGGGGTGGGGGGTGGGGGGGAAGCATGAGCAGCAATGCTGGGGAGAGGGGGAACAGGGAGCCACCAGAGCATGGTTGTCTATTCAGGACACTTAGCAGCAGCCCTTTGCCCAGCAGAGGTGCCAGGGGAGAGCTAGGACTGGGGACTGAAGGGGGGGGATGGTGGGAGGATACCATGGGCCCAAGGTGTCGAGCCAAGAGCTCAAGGCAGGGGCTGGGGTATGGGCTACAGCTGGGAGTGGTCAGGAAGATGCACTTAGTAGGTCAGAGGGCACAGAAGGGATGCTCTGGTTTGGGAGAGACACAGTCTGGGCAGGAGGAACAGCTGCTGAAAGGGGGGTGTGGGGGGGGCAGTATGGACAGGGATGAGGTCTGGTATGGGAGGGATAGAGGCAGGCTGGAGGAGACAGGGCAGGGCGAGAGGGCCTGCTGGGAGTTTTGGGCATTGCCCCAGTGGGTGATGGGAGCCCTGGGAGGCTGTGGTCAACCAAGAAGAGACTGATCAGGCCTCAGGTGCAACAGCAGCAAGAATGAAGGGCTACGGAATGATTGACAGGAGTGCGTATGTGGAGGGCGGGGGGGAGGGGGGAGAGGGGGAGGGGGCTACGGCGGGGAGCCTATGGGATCCTCGGCAGTTTCATGCAGCACAAGGCTTCCCCAGCTATCATGCTTTTAACCCCACCCCCTCCAAGCCTCACTCTCCAGCCCCTGCTGTGCCGGCACACCCCCCTCCCTATCCCCTGGGAGCAGCAGGAGGGAGCAACAGCCCTCTTTCCCCCTCCCCCCTCCCATTCACGCAGAGCTCCAGGCACACTGAAGTGCCAGTAAATTGCACATTAATGAGCCAAGGGGACTCGGGAGGGCTCCCCTGGGCTTTATGCAGCCCCAGGCTGGCGCTGCCCCGGAATCCATCATCCCCTCCCTGGGAGGCAGCTCCCTGGGTCTCCCAACCTCTGTCCCAGGGGCACGCTCTCTCCTCGTCCTTGCGGCTCTTCCCCCTTCATCCTAGGCATTACCCTCCCCATGCGGGAGGGCGCTCTCTCCCCTCCGCCCCTGGGGCTCTTCCCCCTCCATCCCAGGCATCTCCCCGTGCACACCCCCCGCCCCCATCCTGGGTGTGCTCCCAAAACTCAGGGGAGGAGCAAGGACGAACAGCTCCCGGCGCTTCTGGGGTTTGAGTCTGTGAGCCTCAGTTTCCCTGTCTGCAAAATAACACTAAAGCCTTGGAGCCTTGCTGGGGCGGGGCGGGGAGGGCTTTGTGCATCAAGGGCTGCATCCCAGGCCCTTAATTGGGTACTGGTTTTCTGTTTTGTTTTAGTTGAAGTTTTTGTTTGTGACAGGATCTCAAACTCAGTGTGTAGCCAAGGAATGAATTCTCCTGCCTCGGCCTTTGCAGGGAAGGGTGGGTGGGTGTGCCCGTGAGTGCAGAGGCTGCCAAGCGCCGAGCATGGCCGCTCGCTCCCCGCCTCCACCCTCCTTGCCTGCAGCAGGATTCTACCCTGACTCTTTCTAGATGGATGCCGTCTTCCCGCAGTTGGAAACCTTCAGCAGGTCCCCAGACATCCCAGAGAGAGTCAGCGTGAGTGTCCATCCTGGGCCTGGAGGGGGACAGGCACCGGTAGGCCCTGTCTCATAAGACCCCTGTGGGCTCTCTTCCGACCACCCAGGCCTCAGCTGAGAAAGAAGCCAAGCAGCTCCCCCAGGACCCCAAATTCAAAGCCACCCCAGGGCCTCAGCTCTCCACCCGACGTCGGTTCCTCTCAGAGACTGAGGAGCAGGACTCACAGCCCATCTGGATCAAGAAGCCCCAGTTCTGGCAAGACAGCCTGACCCAGGAACTCTGGAAACTTTTTATGAACAGCTATGAGAACCACCAGGGTCCCTCAAAGGTCCCAGCTGCAACCCTCATCTCTCTCCCCTACCCCCTTCCCTCCCTCCCTTCTTGCCTGTTGTCACGGCAACAGAGAAGCTATGAGATTAGTGAGTACCCTTGACTAGGACCCCGGGAATTTGCCCCCGTGTCCCGACCTCCCCTCTGCCGCCCCCCCCCCCACCCCACTGGGTTCCCTCCAACCTCACCCCTGCACTCTGATCCCAGAAGGATCCCTTTGCAGTCTGGGACCCCCCCAGGCTTATGTTGCCCCTTCCCCCTTCCCCCCTCCCCCCTGCCATGATGTGTTCCCCACCCCCCACCCCCAGCTGACCCAGGTCTGTCTCCCAGGAAAGGAAAGACTCAGGCCTCAGTGAGTCTGAACTGAAACCGGAGCCCAGACACAGGAACAGCCTGAGTGACTCTGGTAGGTAGGAAGGTGTGGCCGCAGAGGGAGAGGGTCCTGCGTCCTGTCTCCACACAGCTGCCCCAAACCCTGACCAAGCAAATCTCCCTCAGAACTGCTTGGCATTTTCCAAAAAGACATCAGCCAGCTCCAATATGAGACCCAGGTAAGCAGGAGACCCGGACCCACACGTGGAGGAGAGGTCGCTCCAGCCAGCAGAGTCAGCTTCTCTCTTTGCACCGCAGGAATCCTCTGGAAGGGCCGATAGCTTTCTGAAGCCCCTGTGAGTATCTGTTCTGTTGGTCTCTCAGGGCCACCCTGTCCCCCTGCCTTCTGCCTCTGCCTCCCTGTCCCCTTACCCCCCTCCCTCCCGCGTCCTCCTGACTCGGGGTGGAAAGTGACAGGCAGGCTATACAGTGCAGCAGGTAATGGGGCTTGCTGCCAAGCCTGGACCTGAGTTTGAATCCTAGAACCCACAGGGTTGAAAGTGACAAATGGGGCTGGAGCGATGGCTCAGAGGTTAAGAGCACTGGATGCTCTTCTAGAGGTCCTGAGTTCAATTCCCAGCAACTACTTGGTTGCTCACAACCATCTCTAATGAGGTCTGGTGCTGTCTTCTGGCCTGCAGGCGCACGTGTGTACAGAATACTGTATAAATAAATAAAATTTAAAAAGGAAAGTGAAAACTGACTGCTACGAGTTACCTTGTGCTACCTCCTACAAATTAATAAATAAACATAACTTTGCAAGGGTTAGAGAAGGAATGTCTTGGTTAAATCTCAACACAGGAGCTGGGCGGTGGTGGCACACGCCTTTAATCCCAGCGCTTGGGCAAAGTCAGGTGAGTTCAAGGCCAGCCTGGTCTACAAAGCGAGTCCAGGACAGCCAAGGCT
This sequence comes from Acomys russatus, assembly GCF_903995435.1. NCBI lineage: Eukaryota > Metazoa > Chordata > Mammalia > Rodentia > Muridae > Acomys > Acomys russatus. The sequence goes on along the minus strand of NC_067167.1, from coordinate 2,719,930 downwards.
ACACAGAGAAACCCTTTCTCGGAAAAAAAAAATCTCAACACAGATTCTCCCAACCTTGTAGTTGGAGGGAGACTTGATGAAGAAAATAGAATAATTGTGCCCGTAAGGGCGCATGGGAGCTTAGTCTAATTGGGCAAAGCGTTTTAGACGGAGCATATACAGCTCTGGCAAGAACTGAAGTGTGGTCGGAGCCCGGTGTGGTGGCACATGCCTGGCCTGGCACTCGAGCTAGAGGCAGGAGGAGTCAAGGCCAGCCTTAGCTACATAGGGAAGTCAGGGCTAACCTGGACTAAGGAGGGAACCTGCCTTGAATTATTATTTTTTCTTTTTTGGTTTTTTGAGACTGGGTTTCTCTGTGTGACAGCCCTCCCTGGCTGTCCTGGACTTGCTTTGTAGACCAGGCTGGCCCGGAACTCACAGAGATCCACTTGCCTCCCAAGTGCTGGGATTAAAGCGTGGGCCACCATGCCCAGCGGGGACCCTGTCTTGAAACCTTCACAGCCTGTGCCCCCCACCCACCCACCCTCAGGTCCTGGGACGCTGAGGACTCGCAGCACAGCTGGAAGAAGCAGGATGCACTGCTGTTGCAGTCGGATATGGTCGCTGTCCCCCAAGCCCTGCAGAAGGTGCGTGTGCTGAAACACCGGGAGCTGGTGTTGGCGATGACCGTGAGCTGCTTCACGCGGCATGTCTTCACCTGCAGCCGGAGTGGCATCAAAGTTTGGAACCTCATGAGCCAGGTGGCCGAGGACAGATTCCCCGAAAGCCACTTGAAATGTGGCTTCCAGGTGATGGGCAGGGAAGGTGCCTGGGGAAGGGAGGGGGGAGTGGCCGCTGGATGGTCCCCTCGCTCATGGGGATGGTCCTCTGTAGGCCCAAAAGGCATACCTGCGCACCTGCCTGCTGTCCTCCGACAGCAGGACCCTGTTCGGGGGTGGACACAACCTGCCCGGCGTGAGCGTGTGGGACCTGGCAGCCCCATCTCTGTACGAGAAGTGCCAGCTGCCCTGCACGGGTCTGTCCTGTCAGGCGCTGGCCAGCACAGAAAACAACATGGCCTTTGGTGGCTTCACAGACGGCAGGATCAGGATATGGGACCTACGGAGTCAGGGAGTGGTCAGGTGCGGACACAGAGACCCAAAGCACAGTGAGCTGAGGACTGCATGCACTTAATAGCCCAAAGACACGCCCCCCGCCCCTCATTGGGAGATTCTAGAGGGGGCGGGGATGGAGGGGGAGTCCATCTATGACCACGCCCCCAGCCTTCTGTTTTTGTTTTTGTTTTTGTTTTTTTGTTTTTGTTTTTTTTAACCTTTTGAGTAGGATAAGTGTCTCGTGTAGCCCAGGCTGGCCTCAAGCACAGAAGATCATCACCTTAACCTCTTGACCCTCCTGCCTTCACCTCCCAAGGGCAGTCAGTGTGTGCCTGGCTTCTTCGTTGTATTACTTGTGGGATGGGGCACAGCGGTGCCTCAGAACAACCTTCCACCAAATGGGTTCCTGGAAATGGAACTCCTTGCCCACTAAGCCCTCTGGCCAACGCTTTTACCTCCATTCATTTTATCTGACACAGGGTCTCACTATGTAGACCTATGTCTCGGCCTCCTGAGTAGCCGGCATCACAATTTTGAGTCACCACGGCCTGCTTGGGTCTCCCCTTCATCCACCATTTTTGACGCAGGGTCCCACTATGTGCCCTGAGGTGGCCTGGCCCTGAACTCATGGCAATCCTCCAGCCTCAGCCACCTCGGTGCTGAATTTATAGGTGTGTCCTACCACACCCATGTTGGCTTGGACCACTCACTACCCTTCGGGGGCAGCGACTTTGGGGGTGCCATTGCCATCTCCTCCTAACCAGAGGTGGAAGACTACTGCAGGCTGGGTTGGCAGAGGGCACTTTGGGGGACCTTGGGCACGGGCTCTCAAGCCTAGGCTTCTCCCTTTGTTGTCTCCCCGGCCAGGGACCTCGAAGGCCCTGTCAGTGCGATCAAGAGCCTCATGGTCAGAGATGACAAGATCTGGACAGGCGGTCTGGACACGTGTCTGCGATGCTGGGACCTGCGGGAGGCCAAGGTGTTGCTGGAGTACAGGACTCAGTCGCAGGTGCGCAGAGCAGGCTGTGGCTAAGCAGGCGTGGGCCTTCGGGTGACAGGGTGAGGAGGGTAGAGGGGACATCCCAGGTCAGCTCACGTGGCCGTAGTAGAAAAGGCTGTCGTTCCAGTATGCAAGCTGATGCAGGAAGATGAAAAAGTGAGGCCATCCTGGGCTACATAGTGAGATTCTGTCTCTTTTTCTTTTTTTCTCGAGACAGGGTTTCTCTGTGTAGACCAGGCTGGCATTGAACTCACAGCAATCCGCCTGCCTCTGCCTTCCGAGTGCTGAGCCACCACACCCGGCAAGAGCTTTTGTTTTTATAGACAGGGTTTCTCTGTGTAGCCCTGACTATTCTGGGACCCACTATATAGACCAGGCTAGCCTTGAATTTATAGATCCACCTGCTTCGGCTTCCCAAGTGCTGGGATTTAAGGAGTGTGCACCACCACCGCCCAGCGTCCCTGTTTAACCCTGTGCCCACTTCACAGATCAAAGGGCAGGAGGTGTGAGGACAGGAAGCCGCTGGGCAGCAGCCAGGCCAGTAAGCCCTGCGGTCCTGCCACCTGGCGGGGTTGGAGTCTGATTCGCTGCTCCATTCTTCCTAGATCATGAGCCTGTCACACAGTCCAACAGAAGACTGGCTGCTGCTGGGACTGGTCAGTGGCCAGCACTGCCTGTTTGACACCAAGAGGAGCCAGGCGCTGACTGTGGGCACCAAGGAAAAGACCATCTTAGGCCTCAAGTTCTCCCAAAATGGTGAGGCCACTGAGGCTGGGCAGTGGCGGTGGGCAGCGCACACTTTTAATCCCAGTGCTCTGGAGACAGAGGCAGGCAGATTTGAATTCAAGGCCAGCCTGGCCTACAGAGACAGTTCCAGGCCAGCCTGGGCTACACAGAGAAACAGTGTCTGGGGAAGTAAACAGTCCAATGAGGATGAGCGTGCACCTCAAGTCACTGCCCTTCCAGGAAGTTCCACTCTGTTTAGTCAGTGCCCACACACCACTTTGACACGCTCCACACCCCAACACCTTTTTTATTGATATAAACCACCTGCAGGGATCAGAAGTTCAGGGCCATCTCTGGCTACTTAGGGAGTTTGAGGCTATCCTGGGCTATGTAAAACTTAAAACCGCAAAACACAACAAATAAAGCAGGAAAACGTTTTATTTATTGTTCTGCCTTTGTTTTTTTTGAGGCAGGGTCCATGTAGCCCAGGCTCATCCTCATCTCAAACCTTCAAGCCTCCTGCCTCAGCCACCTGGGTGCTGGGGTAGTAGGCACCTGGCTGCCAGGTGGGAGTGGGTGGCTGGGGCCATCTGTAACCTCGCTGTCCCCTCTGCCCCCTCCCAGGTCAGTGGTGGGTGAGCGTAGGAATGGATGGCCTCATCACCATCCACAGCATGCCCACAGGAGCAAAACTGCTGCAGGTATTTGTGTACAGTGGGGCCCTGGGTGTCGGCGGGATCCTCAGCAGCATCCCCAACGGGGCCCAGGCCTGACGCTGCTCCCTCCGTGTGCTATCACACAGGCTCCTGAAGCTGCCAGTGTCTCATGCTGCGACATGACAGAGGATGGCAGGCTGGTTTTCACGGGATCCAAGGACTGTGCCTCGGTGTACCAGATTAAGTACTGACATCGCCAGCTACCCCCCCCAACCCCCCCCCCGTCTCCCTCCTCGCCCCCAGTTGCACAGCAGTGGGTACCAAGGGTTTACAGTGGTCCCAGAGAATTCCACGGGGACCCCCAACACATGTAATAAAGCAATTGAGAAAGCAGGAATGGGCCGTTCTGTCCTCTGAAGACAGACTCTTCTGTCTCTGCCTTCCTACCCAGGTTTTGGGAGGACTTTGTGGCTCTGAGCCTTTCACCTCTCAATTCACCTTTCATCCTAGCACTCGGGAGGCAGAAGCAGGCAGATCTCTCAGTTCCGGGCCAGCCTGGTCTACAGAGAGAAACCAGACCCGCCCTGTTTTGTTTTTGTTTTAAAGAGCTAGGAAGATCCCTCAGTTGGTAATGTGCAAGCATAAGGACTTGGGTTTGAACCCCTGATCCAGGCTGGACATGGTGGCGCACGCCTTTAAGCCCAGCACGCGGGAGGCAGAGGCAGGCGTTTCGCTTCGAGTTCGAGGCCAGCCTGGTCCACAAAGCTAGTCCAGGACAGACAAGGCTACACAGAGAAACTCTTTTGTCTCGAAAAACAAACAAAAAACGAACGCCTGACCCAGCTTTGGGTGTAAGTGGAGACAGGAGGAGACCAGGGGCTTGCTGACCCACCTGCCTGGTGAGTGAGGTCCAAACCCTGTGTGAAAAGCAGGGTGAGAGAGCAACAGAGGCTGACACCCACCTGGGCCCCCTTGCTTCTGCACGCTGGATGCACACACAAAAGGAAAGTGAGTTGATAAATGTTGTATTTCCCCAGGCCCCCAGGCTGGGAGGGAGGGGGCAAGCCGGGGTGTACCCAGAAGGAACTGCGTCTATGTGGCCATCCAGGGCGTATGATCTGGAGGTGCAGGCAGATGGGCTCAGTACACCACCTCATACACAGTGGCCTTCTTGTCCCCTGAGCCTGTCACGATGTATTTATTGTTCCTGGAAATGTCGCAGCTCAACACAGAAGAGCACTCTTTGGACTGATAGAAAAGAGAGGTGAAGGGCGGCCACATGTCACCACCACACCAAGTTCACAGGCTGGAGGGTGGGGCTTGGGGGACAGTAAAGACTCAGGGGTGTGGGTTAGGGTGGGCGCCTGTCCCTATGTCCGGAGGTGGGGGTGGGTTGGCGGGGACAGTGGCATCCCTGACACGTGAAGGGTTTGACATAAAGGGATCTCACGTCACCAAAGAGTCTTAACTAAAAATAACGGATGGAGGCTCCGGGGTCTGTGGTGGATGAGGAAGATGGGGAATTTGAAAGACCGCTGTGGCATGTCCACAGAAGGTTCAAGAGACTTAGTAACTGCCATTGAAGCCTGGGGCTGAGTGGGGAGAAGGTTCCCCAAAAACACGGGAAGCCGTGGCTCCAGCTATAGCCCGCCACCCCACACTCTGGCAACTGAGGCAGAAATGTGAGGTCCGAAATCACTTCACAGAGGGAGACGTGGCTGTGCACTCAAGCAGGCGTATAAAAAGCCTCCAGGGAAAGAGCTCCCCCGAAGCACACAGTGTCCCCTTCTCTTCCTAAAATCTCTCTCACCCAACCATGAACTGGAGCAGGGCTCTGGCGCTTGCTACGTGATGACATAGAGGGGACCCTGGGGACGGTGTGCTCAGTGAGAAGCCCAAAGTCTGGGGCTCCATAACAGGACGTGTCGGGAACAGACAACGCAGAGACGGCCACCAGGCGGGGAAGGTGGGGTACCTGGAAAATGCTGGCCCCGTAGGGTGTCCTCCAGGCATTGAGCAAGTTGTCCTTGCCTGTGCTCACAAACCAGCGTCCTGGGGAAGGGGGACAGAGACAGGGTGGTAGTGGGAGAGGGGCCAGGCCCTCTCAGCACAGGGCTTACCTAACTCCAGGCGCCTCAGTGCCCAAACGCTTCGAACCACCCCAGCCTACTACTTTGTGGTGACAAAAGCTGAGCACTGCCAGTCAAGCACCAGACAGCTGCCTACCTTTCTCCATGGATGCCATGGATGGGGAGGCTGAGGCAAGAGGATTGCTGTGAGTTTGAAGGCAACCTAGGCTTCTCGGGGACAACACCCTGTCTCAAAGAAAAACCAAAATTGTCAGCTAGCGAGGAAAACATTGTGCGTGTGGGTTTGTTGTTGTTTTTGTTTTTCGAGACAGGGTTTCTCTGTAGCCCTGGCTGTCCTAGACTCGCTTTGTAGTCTAGGTTGGCCTCGAACTCAGAGATCCGTCCATCTCTGCCTCCCAAGTGTTGGGATTAAAGGTATGCACCACAACACCTGGCTAAACATTGTGTTTTTGTTTTTGAGACAGGGTTTCTCTGTGTAGCCTTGGCTGTCCTGGACTCGCTTTGTAGACCAGGCTAGCCTCGAACTCACAGTGATCCATCCATCTCTGCCTCCCGAGTGCTGGGATTACAGGTGTGCGCCACCACACCCGGCTAACGTTGTGTTTTTTAAGCAATTGTTTTATCTTTGGTGTGTGGAGGCCAGAGGTCAACACGGAGTGAGAATTCACTCTGTAGACCAGGCTAGCCTCAAACTCACTGCGATGCCTCTGCCTCTGCCCCCACAGAGTGCTGGGATTAAAGTGCTTAAAGGTTTGTGTCACCTCACCTAGTCTGTCCTTTTTTCTTTTTTGAGACATCTGTGTGGGGGGGGGGGCATTTATCTAAACTGGCTTTGACCGGTTTAGACAGTGGCTGGGTAGACAGGCCTGAGTAAGTCATTGTCTTTTTAGTTTGGTTTGGTTTGGTTTTTGAGACAGGGTTTCTCTGTGTGGCCTTGGCTGTCCCGGACTCACTTTGGAGACCAGGCTGGCCTCGAAGTCACAGCGGTCCGCCCTGCCTCTGCCTCCCGAGTGCGGGGATTAAGGGCGTGGTGTGTAGCATCTTCCCTCCCTCTACTGCCCCCTGCCCCACAGGGTCTCCAGGGCCTGTACCACAGGACGCGAACTTGAGCGACAACACGCAGCTCTCGTGCAAGCGCAGCTGGTACTTCTCGGGCTTGCGCACGTGCAAGACCTCCACGTGACTGCTCTCCATCCCCACGGCCAGCCAGTCCTGGTTGGGACAGTGGCCCAGCGAGAAAATCTAGGGCAAGAGAGACAGTGCTGAGACCCCAGGGTCGCGCATGATGCCGGAGGCCCAGGGGCGCCCCACATAAGGATGAGAAACACAGCGTTCTGGGTAGAGGGAGCCACACAGGTGGCTCAGGGTTCTGACCGATGGATATTTGAAATGGAGGTCTCCCTGTGCAACTCTGGCCATCCTGGAACTCACTATGTAGATCAGGCTGAACTCACAAAGATCCACCTGCCTCTGCCTCCCAAGTGCTGGGATTAAAGGCGTGCGCTGCCACCACCGCCACGCACAGGCAGGTTCCTTTTTGCCTGTTAACTTTAACTAGCTTCTTATGTTGGTTCTAGGAATTTGAACTCGAGTCCTCATGCTAGCTAGGCAAACAATTTATCCATTCATCCACCAAGCGGTCTCCACAGACACCCTGTTCCAGGCCTGGGAGGGCTGGGGATTGTGGGTGCACCTGGGAGCTGAAGTCATGTTGCTGAAGCTGGCGGCCCTCGCGCAGGTCCCAGCAGCGAACCGTGTTGTCCAGGCCCCCAGTCCACAGCCTGGTCCCATAGTCCGATATATCGATGCAGCTGGCCCCATCCGTGTGGCCCTGGAACTGTCTGGGGGCGGGGGGGAGGCAGGCGTCCACGCCCACAGCCACCTGTGCACCCCGCCCTCTCCCCCCCACGCCCCCGGGGCCACCACGCACACCTGACCATGGCCTGGTTCTGCAGGTCCCAGACCACGATGTTGCCGTCGCTGCAGCAGGAGAAACAGACCTTGGCATCGGGGCTGACAGCCAGTGCGTAGCAGGCCGGGGCGGATGAGGTCAGCTCGGCCTTGATGCGCGGTGTGGGTGCTGCCAGATCCCAAATGGACAGGGTGCTGGCCTCGCCTCCTACGATCAGGCTCTGCCCGTCAGGTAGCAGCTTACAGGAGCGGATGTAGTTGTCCCGGTTCTGCCATGGCAAGAAGCAGGCCAGGGTGGGGTTGGCACTCCTCCAAGGTCTCCACAGACCCACTTGCTACTGTAGGCCCCGCCCTGACCCTACAGACCCCTCCCGGCCCTGCCCTGACTCTAAACTCCATCCTGACCCTATAGACCTCACTCTGACCCTAAAGACCCTGCCCTAACCCTCAGGCACTACACCCTGACACTACAGACTCCTCCCTGACCCTATAGACCCGCCCTGACACTACAGACCCCTCCCTGACCCTATAGACCCGCCCTGATACTACAGACCCAGCCCTGACCCTACAGACCCCGCCCTGACCATATAGACCCACCCTTACACTACAGACCCCGCCCTGAACCTACAGACCACGCCCTGACACCAGAGACCCCACCCTGACCCTACAGACTCCCCGCCCTGACCATATAGACCCCACCTTGGCCCTACAGACCCCGCCCTGATACTACAGACCTCGCTCTGACCCTATAGACCTGCCCTGACCCTACAGACCCTGCCCTGACACTACAGACCACACCCTGACACCACAGACCCCGCCCTGACCATATAGACCCCGCCCTGACCCTATAGACCCTGCCCTGACCCTATAGACCCGCCCTGACACCACAGACCCCGCCCCTGACCATATAGACCTGCCCTGATACCACAGACCACGCCCTGACACCACAGACCCCACCCAGACCCTACAGACCCCGCCCTGACCCTACAGACCCTGCCCTGACCCTATAGACCCGCCCTGACACCACAGACCCCGCCCCTGACCATATAGACCTGCCCTGATACCACAGACCCCGCCCTGACACTATAGACCCCACCCTGACCATATAGACCCACCCTTACACTACAGGCCCCGCCCTAACCCTACAGACCACGCCCTGACACCAGAGACCCCACCCTGACCCTACAGACTCCTCGCCCTGACCATATAGACCCCACCCTGGCCCTACAGACCCCGCCCTGACACTACAGACCCCACCCTGACCATATAGACCTGCCCTGACACTACAGACCCCGCCCTGACACCACAGACCCCGCCCTCACCAGGCAATCCAGCTGTGCCACAGGTGTCTTGCTGCCTGGCTGGCCCACGTCCCACACCTTTACGCAGCCTTTGCCTCCTGTGTACACGTGCTGTGTGGAGCCGCTGATCGTGACCGCACACACCACCTCACCGTGGGCCAGCGTGTGCAGCTGCCGCGCGTGGCGAGGGATGCCTGTGCCCACCAGCGCATCAGACGGGAAGGGCACCGGCTGCATCTGGCCGTCCGCAGACACGTGGAAGGAATAAGCGCTGCGGAGGCCGCAGAGACAGGTGAGTGGGTGGCTCACCCGACCCCACCCCAGCACAGGGCGGGCTGCCTAACACAGCCGTGTTCTCAGGAAGAAGGGACACACGCCTCCCACGCACCCTGGAGACAGTGCAGCCCACGCGCTACTCACGGCTTAGCTCCGGGGATGCCAGGCAAAGAGATGGACGAGCCTCGGAGATGCGGGTGTGACTCAAAGGCCATCTGCTGGAGGCCAGAAAAGTGTCCCAGGACACGGGCGCCCAGCAACCCCTCACCGAGGCCCCAGCCCGTGAACCTCCCGAATCAAGCAAAAAAGATTGGAAGATGGCTACTTGGACTTTTTAAAATAGCCTCCTAGTTCAGGCTCTGTAACCCAGCCTCACTCCTTTTGTTCTGCCCCACAGTGGCAGGGGCTAACTTGAGTGATGGGCTGAGGCCCCTGAGTCATCTGCCCCCACACAGTTTGGACCAGGCCTTACCCCCCCCCCTTTTTTTTTTTTTGGTTTTTCGAGACAGGGTTTCTCTGTGTAGCCTTGGCCATCATGGACTCGCTTTGTAGACCAGGCTGGCCTCGAACTCACAGCGATCCGCCTGCCTCTGCCTCCCGAGTGCTGGGATTAAAGGCGTGCACCACCACGCCCGGCTTTTTTTCTTTTTTTTCTTTTTGGTTTTTCAAGACAGGGTCTCTCTGTGTAGCCCTGGCTGTCCTGGACTCACTTTGTAGACCAGGCTGGCCTCCAGCTCATAGCAATCCACCTGCCTCTGCCTCCCAAGTGCTGGGATTAAAGGCGTGCACCACCACGCCCGGCCACATTCTTTTTTTTTTTTTTTAAATATTGGCTTATGTGGTATGGGCTGGCTTTGAACTCCTGATCCTCCTGCCTTAGCCTCCCAGGTGCTGGGGTGAAGGTTTCTATGGTGCTAGGGATGGCACCCAGGACTCTGTGCGTGCCACGGAGCTCCGGTTTCTCCCCATGCCCCCCCACCTCCACCCCTGGGCTCCGCGGACCATCCTGGTGGGTCTGTACCCTGAGGACTCACCAGGGGTGAGCGGCCGTACACGACAGAGTTGCTGACCTGGGGGGACAGGTGGAGGCTGACATAGGAGCCGGGCATGGAGAGGTCCCCGTTGAGGGTGCTGTGGGAGCCCAGGCTGAAGGACGAGGAGAAAGGGCTGGACAGGGTCAGGGGACTCCTCAGGGCTGAGTGAGAAGGACAGGACATACATTCACATACGCAAGCCCCGCTTTTCCTGGCTTCCACCCAGTGAACTCCTACACATCCTTCAAAACCCCAGACCCAGGGGAGAAAAAAACCAGACCAGCACAGAGAGGTTGGGCGACAAACCTGAGGTCACACAGCTAACTAAAGTCCACTCTTGTCTCACAATTGTTACACTTGACTCTGGCCTTTGTTCTCTCTCTCTCTCTCTCTCTCTCTCTCTCTCTCTCTCTCTCTCTCTTTCTGTTTTTGTTTTTGTTTTCAAGACAGAATCTTTCTGTGTAGGGTTGGCTGTCCTGGACTCACTTTATAGACCAAGCTGGTCTCAAACTCACAGCGATCTGTCTGCCTCTGCCTCCCAAGTGTTGTGCAGTTTTCTCTCTTAAGCAGTAGCAACAAGAAGGAAACTGAGGCCCGCAGGGGGGCAAAAGACACCTGGGGTTAAAGGACATTCTAGGTAGTAATCTGAGGTCAGAGGCCCCAGCCATCAGCCTCACTCACCTTTTATTATTATTATTATTATTATTATTATTATTATTATTATTATTATTATTATTATTATTATTATTATTTTGAGGCAGGGTTTCTCTATGTAGCCTTGATTGTCCTGGACTCACTTTGTAGACCAGGCTGGCCTTAAACTCACAGTGAGCCACCTGCCTCTGCCTCCCGAGTGCTGGGATTAAAGGTGTGCACCACCACCACCCAGCTTTTTTTTTTTTTTTTTTTTTTTTTAATTTATGTGCATTGGTGTGAGGGTATCAGATCTTGGAGTTACAGACAGTTGTGAGCTGCCATGTGGGTGCTGGGAATTGAACCCAGGTCCTTTGGAAGAGCAGGCGGTGCTCTTAACCACTGAGATAGCTCTCCAGCCCTCCCTTTATTTATATTATATTCATTATAGCCCAGGTTGGCCTCGAACTCACAGAGGCCCGCCTGGGATTACAGGCATGGCCAACTCTCTTCCTTTCTGTTTTGGGGAGTCCCCAGAAGAGGTGTGCTGGCGATGTGGGACTCACCAACACTGTCTGTGGATGGTGCTGCCTGGGCTGCCACCTGGCAGAGGTGACTGGACGAGCTGGGCCCCGGGGTGGACGAGTCCTGAGGTGGAGAGGGGCCACCTGACCTGGAGGCAGGAGTGCCCGCGGGAAGATCACTCTGTGGAGAAAGAGAGCAGGGGCCACTCTGAAGCCAGCCGAGGGGAGTGAGGGCACACACACAGACACACACACACACACAGATACGCATATATATACACAGACATGCGCACACACACAGACACATATGCAGACACACACATAGGCATGCAAACAGACATGCATACAGATGCAAACACTCACACAGACACATATGTAGACGCACACACAGACATGCACACACACACACACAGATACACAGACACACGCAAAGACACATATGCAGACATGCACATACACACACTCACGGACACATATGCAGATACATAAACAGACACACACATGAAAACACGGACATGCACACACAGAAACACAAAGAAACACACTCAAGACAGATATGTAGACACATACACAGACACACACAGACACAAAGACACACACACGCATACGGAAAAACACAAACACAGACACACTCAGACACATGTAGACACATACACACAGACATACACATGTGTGCACACACACGAGCAGCAGCCAGCTCATTTCTCACACACAGGAAAGCCGGATGGGCCTAGGTCAATGGTGTGAATACACCCTCGGGAGTGTGGGTGTGAACTGGGTCACAGCAGAGGTTTCGTGCATAGAGATGGAGACTCTTGGGGACAGTGACGGACACAGAGAAAGCAACAGACAGAGGTCACTGGGCTGGCAGCACGGCTCAGGACGGAAAGGGGACTGCAGCCAAGCATGACAACTGTGCTCAATCCCCAGAATCCACACGGTAGGAGAGGAGGGACTCCCCAGAGCTGACCTCTGACCTCACGTGCACACTATGGCACTTGTGTGCACACACGCTTTTTTTTTTTTGTTTTAATTTTTTAAATTTTTTGTTTTTCCAGACAGGGTCTCTCTGTGTAGCCTTGACTGTCCTGGACTCACTCTGTAGACCAGGCTGGCCTCGAACTCGCAGAGATCCACCTACCTCTGCTTCCCTAGTGCTGGGATTAAAGGTGTGAATCACCACTGCCACCTGGCTTTTAAGAATGTTTTAACGGGGCTGGAGAGATGGCTCTGAGGTTAAGAGCACTGACTGCTTTTCCAGAGGTCCTGCATTCAGTTCCCAGCAACCACATGGTGGCTCACAACCATCTAAAATGAGATCTAGTGCCCTCTTCTGGCCTGTGGGTGTTCATGCAGGCAAAGCACTGTATCAAAATTAATTAATTAATTTAAAAAATATTTCTTTAAAGTTTTCGTTTAGAGACTGCCACATGTGGTGTGCAAGCTCTCCAGAGCAGAGGCAGGTGGACCTCTGTGAGTTCCAGGCCAGCCTGGTCTATAGCATGAGACCATGTCTCAAAAACCAGTAAGAAAATCACAGGCTGCGAGAGCAGTGGACCTTTGGCCCAAGAGGGATCCTCAGCCCCAGGTGAGGTGTGTCACCCACCTTTGTTCCTCCCCAAGGGGGCTGCTAGTCAAGCCTCTGCTTTTTGGAGGGCTGTTTTGTGAGACAGGGGCCAGGTATCTGAGGCTAGCCCTAAACTGACTTTGGATTCCAGATCCTCCAGCCTGGAGGAGCCACCGCAGGGCGACTCCCTTGCTTTCTGACCTGTGTCTGTCTCCTCACACAGGGTGACAGATCCCCACACTGAAGTGACCCTGATGGGCTGAGGGACATCATTGGGGGGCTTCCCCAACCAGCTAAAGCAGCGCTGCACCCCTAAAATCTCTCTGGGTGGGTAGGGGATTAGATAACCCGGTTGGCTGTTGCCATGGCAACCAGCAGGGGGGCGGGGAGGCTAGAAACATCACCTCTCTCCTTGGGTAAAGTGGAGGGCAGCATGTCTGGGGAAGACCCAGGGAGGGAGCCAGTTTCCAGGGGGCCATCTAGGGCAGAGCTGGGGAGGCCTCTGCTGGGGACCAAGCTTCAGACCAGCCAGGAGCCAATGCTGGGGATGACAGGGGGGGGTCCCACCATTGCAAGAAGTGAGTGACCCCACTTGATGTCCTATTTCTTGGCCCAGCTTGGTCACCAAGTTGCTTTTAAAATATTTCCTGAGGTTCAGCAGAGTCTTCTGGATGGGGAGAGGAGAGGCCCAAAGAGTTACGAGAAAAAAGTCAGGTGTGGTAAGGCAGCTAGCTGCCAGCCAGTCCTGAGGAGGCAGAGGCAGGAGGATCCAACACTATAGGAAGAGCTGGAGGCCAAGAAATATTGTCTCCAGAACAAAACAAAACAAAAAAAACCCCAAACACAATGAAAGTAAGCAAACAAAAAGGAATATGAGAAAGCCACGTTGCCCAAGCCTAGCTGATTTGCTCATTGCCTGTATCTGTTTCTAGGCCACCCTCGGATGAATAAAAGGAGTTTCACACACACCTCTCTTCCTTACCAGGGCTAAGTCTTTGCTTCTGGGGAGCGGTGAGCCCAAACTGGAGGCCAAGGAGGCTGGACTGTCGGTGAGGTCCCTTCGGGCAGGGATGCAGAGAGGTGCCTTTCCACAGGGGGTGGTCACAGGACTGGGGGGCTCAGAGGGTTGGTCCTGATTTCGAGAAGGTGTTATTGAGTGGGGAGATTCCCATAGCCACCATGTGGCACCCCACTCCATGGGAGACGGGTGGCCTCCGCCTCATTTCTGGGGAATCTGTGGGTAGCCCACTTCACTGTTCTGTGGGCCTCGATTTCCCCACCTCTGCTGTGACAAGGTATGCCTGCTCCACATGCCCCCAGTCTGAGTGCACCAGGGATGGCCAGGAATTCCTTCCCTCAGCCCCTCCCTTGCCCACCCCCCCACCCCCCCACCACAACCCCCGCTTTCCCCCCACCCCCCCACCCCCATCCCACCCCCCCACCACAACCCCCGCTTCCCCCCATCCCCCATCCCACCCCCCCACCACAACCCCCGCTTCCCCTCCCCACCCCCCCACCCCCATCCCACCCCCCCACCCCCGTCGCCTCACCTCATCCACTACCAGATTAAAATCACTTTTGTCTTCGTCACTTTCCTAGGGGAGGACGGAGAGCACCCAGTTTCATTCATGCCCCTGCCTGGACACCCCTGCCCAGCGCGCTCTCCTCACCTCAACTCAACACAACTAATCTCTCAGGCAGGTCTGTCTATCCATCTCTGACACACCTCAACCCCCACACCGCTCCCCCTCAGCTCACACACTCAAGCCTCTCGGCCTTAAGGGAGCCTGACCAAGCTTGCACAGGGAGGCTCCCTTCAACCTCCCTACCTCAGCTCTATTAACCCTCTCTGGCTCCTACTGCCCTCGGCAGGAACACCAAGTTCCATGTTCAATCCCAGATGCTGGACCTGATTCCTGACCTAGACAGCAAGACAGACCACACTTGGATCCGCCGGAAGAGGCCACAGATGCAACCTGAATTGAATTCTGCAGAATTGCTGTCTCCCAATTTCCCGCCAAGTGCACCTTCCCTTGTGCTAAATCATGTCTCCAGCCCCTCTCTGGGGCATTCTAGGCGGGACTCCACCCTGACCACGCCCCCAGCCCCTCACTGGGGGATTCTAGGCGGGGCTCCACCCTGACCACGCCCCCAGCCCCCTCACTGGGGGATTCTAGGCGGGGCTCCACCCTGACCACACCCCCACAAACAATGGGAGGCTACGGAAAGCTACAGAGTGAGCATTCTGAGTGTCCATGGATCTGACCAGGGGCCAGTCTGGTCCATCTCTGTCCGTCCCAGTCCTCTGCTTCGCTCACACAAACTCACATAAGGCCCTGACAGGTCCTTGTCTTCTGCTCTCTGCGGTTTCCCATTGCCACCTCGGCTGCTAGGATGCTCCTCTTCCGCTAGACTCTCAGGAGGGGAGGGGGAGGCACTCTGCAGGGAGACAGGAAGAAGGGAAGGGTGTGAGGTGGGTTATCCAGCCAACACTGAGTGACCCTCACTGAGGTGGGGGGGTTCTAGGCAGGGATACTACCTCAGCCACGGTGCTTAATTCTCTGCCTCTGTAAACTAATAGAGTAATGAATAATCTTATTATACAGATGGGGAAACTGAGTCCCGTGAAAGTGCATTACGGTGGGACTCACGACACCCATAGCTGACCCCTAAGAGCTGGAGATGGAAACTCAGCAGAGCCAGACAAGGAGTGCGTTCACACCAGGACACAGTGGGGTCTTGCTGAGGCAAACCCATCACAGCAGAACCGAAGAGACCACGCAGAAGGCTTGCCACGAACCCAGTGCGGTTTGGGCTACAAAGCAAGACCACGCCTCAAACTGCGTAAACTGCAGCTGGCTTGGTGGTATACAATTCTTATCCCAGAGCCCTAGAGGCAGAGGCAGGAGGATCTCTGTGAGCTCAAGGCAAGCTAGGGCTGCAGAGGGAGACCCTGTCTCAGAACAACAGTGTTGTATCTTATCTACCAGGCCCTGGGTTCTAGGCCGAGCACCTAGGTGACGCTGGTGTCATCCTGCGCCCAGGTGGCGAGGGCTGGGGACTTGCTGAGCCCCCGCCTCCGCCGCCCCAGCCCACGCGAAGCTGTCACTCACCCCGCTCACAACTCTGTCCGCTGGCAGATGGCAGGCAGAAGCAGAGAGAAAAGAGACAATCAGGGTTGGTACCCAACAGTTGAGAACCTTAGGGCACAGAACAGCTCCTTCCGGATCAGAATCCTCTGGCCTGCCTCCCACATCCCAGGGAGATGCCCAAAGAGAGCTACTGATGTTCCCTCCCCAAGGACACAACAGGAAACCTGAACCCCACAAGTTGCAGCCCCTGGTGGGCGGTACCCTCCCCGCCAGCATCAGAGCTTCACCCTGACCTCCCACTCACCTCTGGACCCCTCCGCATCCACACCCACGCGGTCGTCCTTGGCCGCAGCCGTCAGCTGGGCCTGCGCAGCCAGCGCCCCGGACAGGGCCAGCAGCCCCGTGGCCCCAGCACCCACCAGACCAGCTGGGCGCGGGGTGAGAGGCGCAGGGGGTGCGTGGGACAGCGGCTGAAGCTGATTCTGCTGCTGAAGGGAGAGAGGATAGCGGGGGGGGGGGGCGACGTGGGGGGGGGACAAGGGAGCGCAGGGGGTGAACGGGCATGAGTGAATGCATGGAGGTTAGCACCCATTAGGTGCCTGGGCCAGGAGCAGGGCGTCCGTCCCCTAGGCGGGGCTGGGGCGACTCACCCCCAGGAGGCTGTTCAGTTCCCCCACGGTCACCTGCTTGGCTCTGTCCACAGCCTGGAGGACCTGCTGCTGGTGCTGGGGGGAGGGGAGGGGTGTGCTGAGAAGGCTGTCCTGGGGCCCCAGCCTGTCTCTTCTGTCTGTCTGTCTGTCTCTCTCTGTCTCTGTCTCTGTCTCTGTCTCTCTCTCTCTCTCTCTCTCTCTCTCTCTCTCTCTCTCTCTCTCTCTCTCTCTCTCTCTCTCTCTGGAAGGCGGAGGTGGGTGCTGGCTATCTTCGTGTTTTGAGGTGGGGTCTCACAGCAGCCCCAGGATCTCCTGTCCTGTTTCTTACTGCTTCTTCCCCTTATAAAAGAGAAACAAATACACCTTCCCCACCCCCATCCCCCATTCAAGACACCACGGTTGCTCTGTGTTAGCCTTGGCTGTCCTGGACTTGCTTTGTAGACCAGGCTGGCCTCAAACTCACAGAGATCTGCCTGCCTCCCGAGTGCTGGATAAAAGGCATGCACCACCACTGCATCCAGCTACAAATATCTTAAGTGACAATTCAGTCTGGGCCTCTTCCCCAGGTTCTGGGGCTGCAGCTCCAGGTTGCACTCTGTGGGTGGCATCCTGGACCCTGAGGGTTGCCGGGCAGGGTCCCACCTGCCAAGCTCTTGTCAGCAGCTCAGTATTACACCACACTCTGCCCCCCTACAGAACTGTGTTCTAAACAAGCACCCACATACAAACACCTGTATACCAAGCACCCACATACCAAGTACTCACATACTAAGTACCCACATGCCAAGTACCTATACACCAAGCATCAACATGCTAAGCACCCACATCCAAGCACCCACAGAATGAGCAGCCTAGAGCTGGGTGTGCAGGCTAGGAGAGAAGCCACCCGGCATGTTTATCCAGCCCCGCAACATTAAACATGGATGAAGTCAGTAAATTTCAGCACACATGGCTGGTGGCCCCATATGGGCCGTCGGGTGGTAACGTGTGCCCCTGGCTTCACTGTAAGACAATCTGTCGCCTACCCTGGGGGGGGGGGCGGCGTGGAGGAACAGAAGGTTCCCTAGAAGAAACCTGACGATGCTGGCTGCGTGGGGTACCCAGCCTGCCCACCCTGTGGGCCACCTCTACACAGCAGTGGCAACAGCCAACACCAACGTCCCGTGGTCGTGGTCGGCAGGAGGGAGGAGTTGCTCCCTTTGACACCAATTCACCTCTGTCTGTGCTTACTCTTGTGTTTTCAAAATCACTGTACTTAAAAAAAAAAAAAAAAAAAACGCCTAACAAAGTTTACTAGTCTGAGCCTTCTCAAGCACACGAGGTTCAGAGGTGTGAAGCTCACTCACGGGACCACTGGGCTTCACGCCACGCCCACACCACCCCCCAACTCTCCCACCCCCAATCCCCCAGCCCCCCCACCCTCCCACCCCCACCCCCGCCATCAGCCTCCAGAACTTTTCAACTGCACTCTCTGAAGCTCTGTCCCATTCCCTTCCCGGGCCCCACTCCCCCACCAGCCCACTTCCTGGGCCTGGATCTGATGACTTCAGGGAACTGCAGAGTGTCCCCTGTGGGCTCATCTCACCGAGTATCATTCTGTAAGGATTAGTGTCCCCCGTCTCCGCCCCCCCCCCCCATTGCTCACCTAACTGTCAGGACACGCTAACCCAGAGGGGAAGCACAGAGAGGCATGCGCCCTGCAGAAGGTCACACAGCCAGGACTTGTACCAGCAGACCTGGCTGCGGGACACGCACAGCAGAGTGCAGGTACACCCTGACTAAGCATCCAGAGAGCCGAGCCAGGGTTACATAGTGGCTCACAACCATCTATAGTGAGATCTGGTGCCCTCTTCTGGTGTGCGGGTGTACATGCAGACAGAAGTGTATATGTAATAAATAAACCAAAATCTAAAAAAGACCAAACAGCTCACTGACCAAACAGCATCAGCAACGTGGCAGATTTCCAGGCCAGTCAGAGTCTCGGTCCCATTAAAGAGGGGTGAGGTGGTGAGAGGGCTCGGGAGGTGAAGATGAAGATGATTGCAGCCAAGCCTGAACTACAACCTCAGTTCAATCCTTGAAACCCACTCCAGCAAGTTGGCCTCTGGCCTCCACAGGTGTGCTATGGCCCATGAGCCCCCTTCCGAAAGGTAATTAATGGGTTGGCTTAGTGGTTAAGAGCACCAGCTGGTCTCTCAGAGGACCAGAGTTCGATTCCTGGCACTCACACAAACCGCTTGTGACTCCAATTCCAGAGGACCCGACTCCCTCTTCTGGCCTCTAGGGGTACTACACACACTTGCAAAACACCCATACATATAAAATTAAATAAGTACAGAAAATTGTAATAAAGCAAATGAAGGTGAATGGCACCCGGGGAAGGACACCGACGCTGACCTCATGCACGTGCACACAGACGCATGAGGCGCAGAAAGTCCCCGGTCCCCAGTCTCAGCCAGTCTCCCATCGGTCCCCTCGGTGTGGGAGCCCTTTGCAACAGCGCATCCTGGGCCCAGGACACCCACCCTGCCCCTTCCCTTCCCCCACAGGCTCTGCGCAGGCGCACTCACTTCTTGAGTGAGGAACGGGACCATCTGGGCACAGATCGCGCTGAGGCGCTTCACGATCTCAGCCTGGCAGGGAAGCAACAAGATAGATGGGGCTGGAGGGAGCCAGCCGTCTCCATCACCGACCCCAGGTGTCCTGAGCATTTGTGGAGCTGACTGGCAGGAGAGTCGTGGCCTCCTGATGCTTGGGGTAATGGAGGCCGATGTCCTGCAAGTCACAGACACCTCAAGATCGCCCCAGCGAAGCCCTCAGAGAAGTCAGTTTAGGCCGACAGATCTCATCGATCCGAAGCCCTAGAGAGGGTGTGTGGCCAGCTGACGCACCACCTCAAGTATTTGGGGGTACTCCGTGGTTGCCTCTGGTCCCCTACCAGGCTTGTGTCCTCCTCCAGGGAAGGGCAGTTACTGGGTGGACCCGGGGCCCGGCCCTCCCACCGCCCACATCAGCACCAAGACCCACAGAAACCCAGGGAAGCATATGGTGGGCAGAGCACCCCACACTCCTAGTCCACTCAGCTAATTGCAGGGAGTCCCAGCATGGAGTTCTGCTGTGAGATGGGGTGGGGGGCATGGCCTATAAATCCATTCATCGGCAGGTCTCTGAGCCCTCGGGACCCCCTAGAGCCACTGGCCACGTTGGGGACCCAGGGTTAACTACAGACCTCTGGAATCAGTCTCTAGAACACAGAGTCTATCTCAGAACCCAGCCCCACATGCTGGAGCCCGAGAAGCTCATGAGACCAACCTTACAACTTGGAACGCTATCTCGGAAGCAGTCCTCAGAACCTCCAGGGCTATCTCAGAACCTTCAAGGCTATCTCAGAACCTTCAAGGCTATCTCAGAACCTCCAGGGCTATCTCAGAACCTTCAGGGCTATCTCAGAACCTTGAGTCTTCAGACCTTTCAGGGCTATCTCAGAACCTTCAGGACTGTCTCAGAACCTTGAGTCCTCAGAACCTCCAGGGCTATCTCAGAACCTCCAAGGCTATCTCAGAACCTTCAGGACTGTCTCAGAACCTTGAGTCCTCAGAACCTCCAGGGCTATCTTAGAACCTCCAGGGCTATCTCAGAACCTTGAGTCCTCAGAACCTTCAGGACTGTCTCAGAACCTTGAGTCCTCAGAACCTCCAGGGCTATCTCAGAACCTCCAGGGCTATCTCAGAACCTTCAGGGCTATCTCAGAAGCTAGAGTCCTCAGAACCTTCAGGGCTATCTCAGAAGCTAGAGTCCTCAGAACCTTCAGGGCTATCTCAGAACCTTGAGTCTTCAGAACTTTCAGGGCTATTTCAGAACCTTGAGTCTTCAGACTTTTCAGGGCTATCTCAGAACCTTGAGTCCTCAGAACTTCCAGGGCTATCTCAGAACCCTCAGGGCTGTCTCAAAACCTTGAGTCCTCAGAACCTTCAGGGCTATCTCAGAACCTTGAGTCCTTAAAACCTTCACTGGTGCATCACAGATTCCCAGAGTCCAACACAGGCTACTGGGGTCTATCGCACAACTGCGGAGTCCCTAACGGGATGGAAGTTGCCTCCAAGACCTTCTTGGCCTATGGCCCAGGCCCTCCTCTGTGGGGACACTCCATTCCCTCTGCTGTTCCTCCTCAGGCCACCTCCCCTAGAAGTCGAGTAAAATCTCCTCCCATGGGGACTCACCTGCCACCCTCATCCCCCACCTCCAGTCAATGTACTTAGCCCCTCCCACACAGACACGCCCACCCCGCAAGCCCCTCCCACACAGACGCTCCCACCCCCGCAGGTCACCTGTTTGTGCATCTCAATGTTGAGTCCGTAGGACATCTCGTAGTACTGCAAAGGACACAATCTTGGCCAGTGTGGACAGCCGGGGGACCCCACCCTGGGGATGCTGAGGGGGCGCAGCCCGAGGAGTAGGAGTGTCAGGGCAGGGCAGAGGCGCCCCATGGGGACCCAGGCGGGGAGCCAAGAAGATGGATCAGGGTTGGGCTCAGAGAAATGGGACAAGCAGGCAGTCCCCAATACCGGGTGGAGGGGGTACCCACAGAAACAGTGCCTGCTATCCGAGAACACGGTACCCCGTACCATCACGTAGTGCCTCTGCATTTCTGTCTTCTCGCTGGCCAGCTTCTCACACTCCAGCTTGAGGCTGGGTGGGAAAATTGGACAAAAAAGGGGGGGGGGCTGCCTTGCCACACCCCACACGGGTCAGTTTCCATAGGGACAGGTGGAGGCTGCGCGTTGCCAACTTCTTTGGAAATTGTTGCTAGCCCTTGGCGAGTCCAGGCCTACTCTCCTGAGATCGAAGCTTTCCTCAGGGAAGGCTTTCCCAGGACCTACTCACCTCACCTTGGCAACACCACCTCCGCCAGGAAGCCCTCCGGTAGGCCCAGTGAGCTCCGCCCCTTGTCTTGGAGACCACACCCCCCTCCAGGGTGTCCTTCCTGCTCGCACACCCCTGTAGCTTCCCAGCGCCTAGAGCGGGGGAGGGGGGAATGGGGGGGCGCTTACCTGTGGTATTGAGCTTGGAGAAACTGGAATTCCTCTTTGATCCTGTCACAGATTTCCAGGACTGAGAACTTGAAAGGCTGGCCCGATTGCAGCGGGCTCTGAGAGGGACAGAGGGGAAGGACACCGGGGTGAGTTCCAGGGCACCAGCAGGCAGGGCACCTCTCCCTCGTCCCTACCTCCTGCAGCCAGAGATAGGGATCTCGGTACTCACCGGGTGCCTTCCCTGGGGGTACATCCTGTTGATGGACGGGTGAGAGAAGGGGCCCCCCAGCTTCGTGGAGGCTTGAGGATGTGGCAAGAGGAAAACTGGGGTGCAGAGGTGGAGCTGAGAGAGAAATTTAGGGTGCAAGGCTGAGGTTGGGAGTAGAATGTGAGATGCAGAGCTGGGGGATAGAATGTGGGGTGCGGGGGCGGAGCTGGTGGTATTTGGGGTGCTAAGCTAGAGCTGGGGTGCAGCGAGACTGAGGCTGGAAAGGCTGGGAGAGAAGCTGGAGCTGGGGGAGGGATTTTTTTTACGCAAAGAAAGAGCAGCCAGGGAGAGCCTGCCGGGGCAAGGGACGCGCACCCCGCGCTGCGCCCCCACCTCCTGCCAGCGCGCCCGGGTCGTCCAGCCCAGGGGCAGCTGCAGTCAGCGCCGCAGGTCCGTGGCTGCCGCCCGGGGTCGGCGCTGGTGGCCGCGGTGGCTGCGGAGCCGCCTCCCTCCGCGGGGCTCGGCTGGGAGCCGCGGGCGGGACCCGCCTTAAGGTGGCACCGCCGCCCCCGCCTGCTCTGCTTCCTCCGCTCCCAAGACCGGCGGGGGAAACTGAGGCTTCGGTTCGATCCTAGTATTCCCGCCCCACCTCCACTAACAGAGAGAGAGAGAGAAAGAGAGAGAGAGAGAGAGAGAGAGAGAGAGAGAGAGAGAGAGAGAGAGAGAGAGAGGGAGAGAGAGAGAAACAAGTTAGGCACAAAATCAAAATCATCTCTGTGCGGGGCTTCCGGGGCCCTGGGGCTGCAAGTGGCTTCTCTGAGCTAGAGACACTGCGCCCATGAAGGATAAACACCCCTGAGCGCGAAGGAGAGACGCATACCTGTCCCAGGAAGGGCAGACCCAGGCTATGCTTGCAAGCCAGTGCTGCCCCAACTCCGGGGAGGACCAGGACAGAGACGAGGCCCAGGACAGCCTGGCCAGGCTCAGAGCCCAGGACTGACTTGCATCCTGGTGCCACCGCCAGCCGACCGGGTGACCTCCTCCGTCAGAATGAGCTCCTAGAGGGCCAGACGCCTCAAACTTAGTACTTAAAACCTCAGCTCTGGGGATCGAACCAGAACATCTTAGGCAGGGGCTCCACCTCTGACCACGCCCCCAGGCCCCCAGGGGTGGGGATTCTGGCCGGGATTTCACCCTGACCACGCCCCCAGCCCCTCACTGGGGACTCTAGGCCAGGGCTCCACTCCTTTTACTTTAGGAGACAAGGCCTTGATGCTGTTGCCCCCTCCAAAACTTGAGCTTGGAATCCTCTGCTCAGCCCTGTAGTAGCTGGGACAACAGGCCTGTGCCACAGGCTCCCTCGGGTCTGAGGTCAAGGTTAAGTGTATCTCCCAGACCCAAGAAGCCACTTGTCACCAGAGAACCCTTTCCAGGATCCATCCTTCATTTCCAACTCTGGCAACTCTTTATTCAGTTTTTTTGTTTGTTTGTTTTGATTTGTTTTGTTTTGAGACAGGGTTTCTCTGTGTAGCCTTGGCTGTCCTGGACTCGCTTTGTAGACCAGGCTGACCTTGAACTCACAGCGATCCACCTGCCTCTGCCTCCCGAGTGCTGCGATTAAAGGCGTGCGCCACCACTGCCAGGCTTTCTTTATTCAGTTTTACACAGAAGAAACCTCCGAAGCCGGCAGTGGAGGCACACACTTTTGAGCCCACCACTCAGGAGGCAGAGGCAGGTGGATCTCTGAGTTTGAGGTCAGCCTGGTCTACAAAGCGAGTCCAGGACAGCCAAGGTTACAGAGAAACTCTGTCTCAAAAAAAAAAAAAAAACCGCAAAAACAACCCTCCCCTCCAAAAACCAACCAAACAAACAAACAAACAAACAAGAGGTGATAAAGTGATGAAAGAAGAGAGAAACAAACAAAGAACCCCTCAGATTTGCTCCATCATTCACTCAGTAAACGTACCCCAGTGCTATTGTAGACCACTGTGCACTGGTAAACACTGGACAGCAACGATCGTGGGGGAAAGCCCTGGCATCCATATTAACGTTGGGACCTCTGTGGGCAGGCAGCTAAGTCAACTACAGGGCGCAAGGGCCTTCATGGGACTCGTGGGCAGGCTCTGTAGCAGGAGGGTATTAGCTGAAACCCAGGACTTCCAGGGTAAGAGGACAGATTGGAGCGCTCTCTGATCAGACTGGGAGAGGAGCCACAAACTAGCCAGGAGCACAGCTGTCCGGTCAGGAGCTGCACGTAGACAGCAAGAATTTAGACAAGCAAGCGATGACAGCAGGCAACAAACACGAGCCACTGGTGCCATAGGTGTGGGACAGGGCTCTGCGAGGTTGATGTTGTAGATGGTGGGCCCAGAAAGCGACAGGAAAAGAGACCCAGAGATTTAGCCTTCAGTAAACTCCTCGGAGCGCGCCAGTCCCACGGACAATTCCCGAGTTGAGGGAATGGGGGCGTGGTCAGGACGGAGCCCCGCCTAGGACCCCCTAGGGAGAGGCTGGGGCGTGGTCAGGGATGGAGCCCTAGACTACCGCGCTCTCAGGCATCCTAGGCATAGGCTAGCCTTAAGGACTTCGCAGATGATGTACAGTCAGCAGTCCCTTCCACATGGAACATTCTTTCCCGGTTCCAAGCACTCAGATTCTCTCCTGCAAAGGCCTCTCCTGGTACCTGCCCCTTGCAGCATCTTCCAGCACCTGGTACTCGGAACACATCATCTTACCCCTCAGTCCTGGTTTCTGCAGGACTGATTTACTCTTTTCTGGTCATTTTTCCTTGCAGGTCGTTCTGTCTCTGTGGCTGTCCCTCCCTAGGCCATAAGGGCCAGTACACACACACACACACACACACACACACACACACACACACACACACACACACACCAACCCTGGCTCAAAACTAAAGCAGGCATTGAGGCCGAGACTGAGGAACACACCGCCACACTCCTGGCTCCCAGGGAGTCTGAGAAAATAGTATGTCCGGCAGCCATCCCAGGCACCAAGGGTTCCCAGCTCTTAGGGTCTGAGAACTTCTGATCCCCTGGAGGCCCTGGCACCCCAGAATCTCCTCTTCCTGCGCCATCGCCTTTGCCAAACCTCCCCCATCTCCCCCAAATCAAGCTAGTTTGCTATTGGTAGCGTCTGGCACTCGGTAGGACAGGCTGGCCTCAGCTGGTGAGTCAGGATCGCAGGTGTGTGTGTGTCACCAAGTCACTGGAGAGTTCAAGGCCAAGTTCCGCAGAGACCAACCCCGTCCCCACGCAACACCCTTCCAGCTGGAGACCCTTAACCTCCGTACTTGACCCTGGACAGCCTCCCAAGGCTCCCTATTATGCGGAGGACACATTCCCTCCAAGCATTATTTGTGCTGGCCACGCCCTGCTCCCGCCCCGGTTTCAGCACCCGATCTCTGGGATGACTTAATTTGAGTTCTGACTCTTGGGCGCTCACTTCCTGGAATCCCCTCCCGCCGCCCCCGCCCCCACTGCTATCTCCATCTTATTCTAAGATCAGCCGAAGGCTACCCTCTGAATCCTCCCAGCAGAAGGCCAGCTGTAGGAGCCCAAGGTTAAGGAGAACCCCCACACACACACAACAGGAGAGGCAGGGCCTGGTTCTGGGATCCTAGGGGACTTCCTGGAGGAGGGGGCCACTGTCCCTCTGCTGTGTGGCCAGGGAAGGCACAGTCTGTGAACCTCCGTGGAAGCGGAGGATATGATCTGGGGTTTCCCTCGCGACGGCCTGAACCCCATCCGTGGGTACACAGCCATCACACCCGGCAAAAGTGACAAGCACCCGCAGAGCCTCCCTCCCTTTGAGTCACTTTTCCGCAGTTAACCATGTCCCCAGATCTCCCACTTTGTAAAGTGGGGCTCTGGTCTTGCAGTGCGCCCCCTGCCACGGTGCGCCCAGGCTCCGCGGTTATCCACTGCGTGGATTAAAAAGCCGGGGAGAGGGAAAAGGCTACTACTCGGAGCCGGGACCGGGGACTGCTCGGACCACCTTAAATCAGACTGGCCGCCCAGCTGCCGGGGACCGTCCTATCTCCGCCGTGGTTGGCCGGACGAGCCAACCAATCGGCTCCCGAAGCTCCCACATGGGTCTCTGACGTCACCCAGAGCTCTGGTCAATGAGCGCCGGGTGCTCGACAGCCAATAGCAGGAGGCGGTGGGCTGGGTTGGGCCAATAGGAAAGCTCCCGGTAGGGTGGGTGTGCGGCTCCCCCCCCCCCAAACATACCCGGAGAGAGTGGGGACCCGCGTGGTGGTCCCTGAGCTGAGCACGGTGGGTCCCCTTTAAAAAATAAAAGCCCCGTGAATCCTGAATGGCAGAGGATGCCAGGTACCCCAGCACTTGAGAAACTCAGGCTGAAGGAAGGTTGAGACGTCGAGACCAACGTGCGCTACTGTCACAAAACATTTTATGTTAAAAAATAAATATAAGTCCCTCGCTTGAGTGGCTACCTAGTGGCCACTGCGCCCTTCGGCCTGTTTAAGAGATAGGTAAACTGAGGCAAAGAGACCCGAAGGCACCTTGGTGGCCTAGGGAATGGCTGGGATTTTATTTTTAATCCCAGTTCGCATCCCAAGCTTATTTCGCTTTGAGCCATTAAATCACAGGACAGGCTGGAGGCTGGAGGTGCTGGGAGTGCCTTAGTTTACCAGAGCGGACCTTGCAACCGCGAGTAAACTGGCTGGACTGGGAGGCGAGAGGGAAACTACGTATCCCAGAAGCTCCCGCGCGCCGCATCGGCTCGGGCTGTCACTCAAAGTAACGTGGGTCGGCTTGGCCCGCGCCCCCGCCCGCCGCGTCCCTCCTGCCAGCTCCCGCTCCCTCCCCGCCAGCTCCCGGCCCGGCGCGGTATAATTACAGCCCATTGATCCGACCCGGGCCGGGAAAGCGGCTCCCTCAGGGAGGCCAAAGCCTGTGGCTTCCGACAGCGCCAACCTCCCCCTCCCCGCGCCCCCAGCTGAGCCACTGGCCACCAGCCAGGCCGGTCCCCTCCTGCTGGCCCAGGGCTCGCGGGTGACCTCTGAGCCCCAGTTCCCTGCCTGGCTTGGCAGGGGGGAAAAAAAAATCACGCACACACGCGCGCGCATACAGTCATTTTCTCCCTAAGAATATGGGGGAGCCACCCCTCCCCCAAACTTAGTGCCCGGGTTTTCCCAGAGAAGTAGCCTCTGCTGTGGCCTGGGCTTGGCTAAGGAGGGGACTCAGGAGCAGAGAAGACAAGGAAGGCCGAGCCTGGAGTCACAAAGCTGCTTAGAAAATCCCCAAGGCTTCCTAGATGTAGATGTTTTATACTGGGGTTCTGCAGTAGGAGTTGACTCATTAAAAATACCTCTAACTAGGGAGCTGGGGCGGTGGTGGCGCAGGCCTTTAATCCCAGCACTCCGGAGGCAGAGGCAGGTGGATCGCTGTGAGTTCGAGGCCAGCCTGGTCTACAGAGCGAATCTAGGCTAGTCAAGGCTACGGAGAGAAACCTCTGTCTCGAAAAACCAAAAAAATAAAAAATAAAAATACCCCTAAGTGACTAACCGTTGGCCAATTTAAAACGGGGAGCTCTGGCCGGGCGTGGTGGCGCTCGCCTTTATTCAGGGAAGCACCCGGGTTAGAAGCTTCATCTTCTTCCTAGGCAATAACTGAGCAGCTAAGGGACAAAAGGGGCTGTGAATCCCGGAACCCTGCGCCAAGTGGGTCCCTTCCTGAACCAGGAGGCTCCAAAAAAGGACAGTGATTTTATTTTTATTTATTTATTTATTTATTTATTTATTGGTTTTTCGAGACAGGGTTTCTCTGTGTAGCCTTGGCCATCATGGACTCGCTTTGTAGACCAGGCTGGCCTCGAACTCACAGCGATCCGCCTGCCTCTGCCTCCTGAGTGCTGGGATTAAAGGCGTGCGCCACCACGCCCAGCTTAGGACAGTGATTTTAGAAAATGTTTAACCTTAAGACTTGGTGGCGGCAGGCAGTGGTGGCTCACGCCTTTAATCCCAGCACTCAGGAGGCAGAGGCAGGTGGATCCCTATGAGTTACAGGCCAGCCTGGTCTACAATGCGAGTCCAGGATGGCCAAGGCTACACAGAGAAACCCTGTCTCGAAAAAACAAAAACGAAAACAAAAAAAGACTTGGTGGCACACGCCTTTGGTCCCAGCAGAGGCAGGCGATCTCTGAGTTCTAGGCCAGCTTGCTCTACAGAATCCAGGACAGACAGGGGCTACACAGAGAAATCCTGTCTCAAAAAAAAAAAAAAAAGGAGGAGGAGGAGGAAGAGGAGAAGAAAGGAAGAAACAAAGGAAAGAGGGAAGGAAGAAAATGTTTAACTGATGTGACCGTTCTACACCCCACAGAAAGGCTGCGACTCCCCTCCCAACATCTATTTACCCACTAAAATGTGAGTCCCATCTCAGCCTTGCCCCCCCCCCCCACTTCCAAGCTCAAGAACCTTCCTTAGCTCTCCATTGTCCTCAGACAAAGTCCTAAACCGTTCAAATGTGTGACAGCACTTGTACCTGGAACGGGGTGCGGGGGGAGGGGGAGGGGGTGGGGGGAAGGGGCAGGGAATAGGGCTTGCACCTGCTACAGAACTGGCCAGGCTTTAGCTAGATCAGGGTGGAGGCCAGGCCTAAGCAGGTTGGGTCGCACAGTTTGCACTGCTGCTCTGTGAAGTCAACAGCAGCAGACCGGCCAGAGTGCCACCCTGCAGGCCTGGAGGGGGAGCTAGAAGAAGGTAAGGAAGAGAAATGAGGCTAGAGGTGGGGGGAGGAGAAGAGGGGGAGGGGAGGGAGGAGAGGAGGCTGCTGCAAGAGGCGGTCAAGGTTGTCTGGGGCTTGGCTGGCAGCCAGCAGCCAGGCCCAGGGGGCCTGGTGGGAGAGCGGTTTGTAGGGGAGGGTGGGGAGGGGACACGTGGGAGGAGGAGGAGGAGGGACCCAACAGGCACGGCAAAGGATAAAGAGCTTCACAGCCTAAGGGAACATAGGAAGGGCGTGCAAATCAGAGGCAGAGCTGCAGGAAGACCCCAAAAGTCAGCTGAAACATGGGGACTCTTGTCTCCTCCCCCCCCTCTCTGTGGAGTCCAGCCTCAGTTTCCCTCTTCATTCTGGTCCCTCGGTGTCCCAGTCGCCAGCTGACATTGTGCTGTTCCCCTCTGAGGGACCCACCCTCCTGCTCAAACACCCACCATGCCTCCCACAGACTCGGACAACCCAACAAAGACAAGGGATCCCTCTCCCCTGAGGATTTGAGCCCTGAGCATCTGTTGGGGGACATTCGGGGTCCTGGAGAACTGCTGCTGCCACAGTGGCCTGCGCAGGCTCAGGAAGGGCACAGTTGAGGAAGACAGTGGTGAGAGGAGGAGGTGGCTGCGGCTTCCCCTCCCACCACTCCCCTTCAGCCAGTCTGGGTGTCTTTCCCCCCTCTGCTCCCCCCCCCCAGTCCCCTCTTTCCCCACATCACTGTTGTAGATGTCTATTTCCCCTTCTGACACTGAATACGTTTTGGTTTGTTTGTTTGTTTTGTTTTTCGAGACAGGGTTTCTCTGTGTAGCCTTGGTTGTCCTCGACTCACTTTGTAGTCCAGGCTGGCCTCGAACTCACAGCGATCCACCTGCCTCTGCCCAGCTCTGAATACGTTTTGAAAAGGTGGTGGCACAGCAGCACACGCCTGGCCTGTTGTCCCAGCAGGCCAATCTCTGTGAGCTCAAGGCCAGCCTGGTCTACGGAGTGAGTTTCAGGACAGCCAAGGCCACACAGAGAAGCCCTTGCCTTGAAAAAAATAAAGTTGGGTGTTCTCCCTCCCCCACCAGCCCCCCCCACCCTTATCCCCCCTCCCCCACATCCACCCCACCCCAAGCAAGTGCTGACCAATTGCTTATAGTCTCTGGGCTCCTCTCCAGTTCCTTGGAAGGGACAAGGGACCCAGGTGTTGCCTGAAGCCAGGACAATACCCAGCAAGCCTTGGTGCTTAATCAATTGCTGGTTTTGGGGTGCTGTCTTGGTTTCCCCTGCTTGCTTTCTTTGTAGGGCCCCAACAAAAACATCAGTGTCCTCCTCGAGGGGACTAGCCTCCCTCTGCAGCCTTGTACCATCTCCAGCACTTCAATGGGCCTCAGTTTCCCCACCTGCCCGGTAGGAAGGAGGGGCCATATCTGAGACTCACTTCACCATTGTCACTCCAAGGTGGGACTTAGGGTGCAAGCTCCCAGGCCAGGTGGAGGGGGATAGTGGCTGCTTGAGGTGTCTTCTCCTTACTGGGAACAGGGTAGAGTCCATAGTGCCTGGGCTCCCAGCCTCCATGCAGCCTTAGGGCCTGGGGCCTATGGAGTAGCCTGGCCCTGGGGTGTGCCCCTATAGTCCCAAGAGTTTCTAAGCCATAGGCTGACTCCAAAACAGAGGACATCAGAACCACTGTAATGGGGACACAGAGACGGAGGAGTGGAAGGTCCCCCTGGGGGTCTTGAGAGAGCCAGCAAAATCTATGGGGAAGGACATCAGGGTGGAATGTCACCTGGTCCTGGGTGCTGCCTTGGGCTCAAGTCTTGGTAGCTTCAGCCCTCTGGGAGGGGCACCCCCACCCCCACCCCTTCATCAGGCACCTACCAGCCCATCAGCAAATCAATTACCCAAGGTGAGGCTGGCTCAGCTCTCTTCCTGGGGTCCCCTTACTGCCAGCCCAACTGCTGGCAGGACTTTCCCCACAGGAGCCCTCAGGGTAAAGGGGACAATGCTCCAGCCCAGACTCCTCCAGTTTGTTCTCCCAAAGGTGCCCTAGATTCTCCCCCACCCCCCCCCACCCCAAGACAGGTTCTCTCTGTGTAGTCTTTTTTTTTTTTTTTTTTTTTGAGACAGGGTTTCTCTGTGTAGCCTTGGCCATCCTGGACTTACTTTGTAGACCAGGCTGGCCTCGAACTCACAGCGATCCGCCAGCCTCTGCCTCCCGAGTGCTGGGATTAAAGGCGTGCGCCACCACGCCCGGCTCCTCTCTGTGTAGTCTTGGCTGGCCAGACCTCACTTTGTAGACCAGGCTGGCCTTGAACTCACAGAGACTTGCCTGCCTCTGCCTCCCAAGTGCTGGGATTCCAGGTGTGTACCATGGCACCTGGCACCCCTCTGACTGTTTGGCTGAAGAACCCAAGAGATACAGCACCCCAAGACTCAGGGCAAACTCCAGGCTCCATGGTGCTTGTGTCTGCACTCTAGCAAGAAACTATCAAAACACAAAAGGCCAGCGAGGCACGGTGGGCCACCCCTGCAATCCCAGCACTCGGGAGGGAGGCAGAGGCAGGCGGATCTCTGTGAGTTTGAGGCCAGCCTGGTCTACAAAGCAAGTTCCAGGCCAGCCTGGGCTACACAGTGTACCCTGTCTCAAAAAACAGCAAAAACTAGGCCGGAGAGATGGCTTCACCAGTAGAAGCGGTTGATGCAAAGCCGGACACCCTGAGTTCGATTCCCAGGCCACATGGAGACCACACACACACACACACACACACACACACACACACACACACACACGAACCAGTAAAGTGAAAAACAAGACAACAACAAACAACAAATAGAAAACAGGCTCCATGTCAGAGTTAGTCCCCGCTCTCCACATAACTGTGGAGAATGTCCTGTCCATTGGCTGGATCAGAGGAGGGGTTCAATGTTTACTACTTATATTGTCCTTGGTTGGTGCAAGTTTGAGCAGACCCCTGTGGGCCCCGATCCACCTGATACGATGTTCTTCCTTTAGGTTTCTAAGAGCCTCTGGATCCTTCTATTTCCCCATCTCCTGTATTTCTCTTACCACAAGTCCCAGTGTGGTGTCCTCACATCTATCCCAATCTCCTGGTAAGTGAAGGCTTTTATGGGATGACCTCCCCTTAGTGGGGAGGCCTGGTGGCACTCAAAGAAAGAATAAGCAGGCTACCAAGATGAGACTTGATAGCCTATGACCATATAGTGGTGGAGGAGGTCCCCCTCGGCCATAGACCTAGGGGAGGGGAATAGGGTAAAAGTGGGAGGGAGGGAGGAATGGGAGGATACAAGTGATGGGATAACAATTGAGTTGTAATCTGAATAAATTAAAATTTTTTTTAAAAGAAGAAAAAAGGAAACAGGCTCCAAATGGAGACGCATGCAGAGGCTTGCCACGTTGACAGCCTAGCTCGGGTAGCTAAAGCGCTCAGGCCATCTCTCAGAGGACAACCAGGGCTCCGGTGACGTCCCTGTGTGGTGCCACAGCCACCCTGCCCACCCATCAACACACTCTGAAACAGCAGAAAGCTGTGCTGTGCGTCTGACCTCAGGTCCCCCAGGCTCACTCTCTGGGCCTTTGCTTGCTCCTGGGATGTCTTGTTTCGAGACAAGGGGTACCCTGAGGAAAAGGGGTCCTCAGCCCACAAGACAGAAGGAGGGACACAACGGCCAACCTTTTCGTGTTTTTATTTTAAAGGCACAGCTAGACCCCCCACCCTTAAGTACAGCAGCCCTCCACTCCTCTCCGCAGAGACCGAGCCGACGCACCAAAGCTAACTACACAGACACGCGTGGGGCTCCGTCTTTTTTAACTTCTTTATCTTTCTCTTTCTTAGAAGACAGGCTATAAGATACTGGGACGAAAAAGGAATAGTAGAGAAACCAACTTCAGAACCCTCACGTTTATTTGGGGGAAGAGAAGGGAAGTTTGTGGGGTGCCCACCCCCACTGCAGTCCCCAAGCCATAGCTTCCTCTGTCCCCTTCTTTCATGGGTGAGGGAAGGGGGCGGGGCTGAGTGAGCTGGGGGTGGGGTGGGGGAAATCTGGACCTAGCAGGTGCGCAGTGCGGGAAGCCGAGATGAGGAACAGGGCAAACACGGGGTGCACAGGGTGGAAAGGGGGCAGCTAGCATCGCGTTGTGTACATTCTGGGCCAAGGTTGGTGGCTGTGGCCCAAGTAAATGTCGCAGGTGGGGGATTTCTCCCGGCTCCCTGTAGCCTGGGGTAACCCTCTGGGGTCCCCAGGCCCAGGATGCACAGCAAGAAGGGCCAGAACCAGGACTGGAGGGGGTGGGCGGGGGCTGGAAGCTTGATTAGTGACCGCGCGCTGTGTGCTGTGTGGTCCTTGGACCCTGCACCCTCTCTGTGCCTGTCTCCCGGTCGTCCTCCCTCCCCCTCCCCCCTTCCCCAGGAGCTAATCTGACTTCTCGCCGTCATCCTCCTGGTGGGTGTCTCCATCATGTCCGTTCTTGTCCTCCTTGGAGAGGTGGGTCTGAGAGCCTAGCGCCGACAGTGACAGCAGGCCGGTGCCCGCGCTGACCGCGGGGAGCGATGGCGGCTGGAGCCCCACAGGCAGCGGCGTCAGGGGCAGGGCCAGCGCCTGCAGCTGGGACAGCTGGTGAGCCTGGAGCTGCTGCTGTGGGGTGGGGGTGGGGAGAAAGGTCAGCCCAGGGTCCTGTCACCTGACACCTGCCCATCCGGGTCACCTGTCAAACATCTGCCCACCCAGGCCCCACACCTGCACACCTGGGTGCCCATCACCTGTCACCCACCCATCTGGGTCACCAGTCACCTGCCACCTGGCCTCCAGGGCTCTGACTTACCCGGATAATGGAGTTCAGCTCAGGAGCCGTGACCTGCTTGGCTCTCTCGATGGCTCCAAGGACCTGCTGCTGATGCTGGAACAGGCAAAGGAGGGACAGAGGGGTCAGGTGACTGTTCTGTCGGGCAAAGGGACAGTCTGGAAAAGGACTGTTACAAGGGGGAAAAAGGAGGGGGGCGACATCCTGTGCGGTGGGCAACAGGCTCGAATATACAAGCGAGGTCCTGTCCTGCCAGCTCAGGGGCTGGTGGGGTGGGGGTGGGGCGCCTCCAGGGAATTTTCTCGGAACGCTGGTGTCCCGCCCACAGGGGGGCGTCTGACTCCAGCCCCCGCCTTTCTCACCTTCAATAAGTTCAGAGAGGACACCCCTGGGTACCCAAGCAAGGTGCAGAGAGAACCCCCCCGCCGGGGGCTTTCTTACCTCCTGTGACAAATAGGGCAGAACCTGGGCGCAAATGCCATTGAGTCTCTTCACGATTTCAGCCTGGAACACACACGGTTTTCCCTCAGTACCTGGCGGCACTTGGAGGGACGAGAGGGGGGCGTGCCAACCTCTAGGGGTAACAGACGTGGCCTTAATGCTCAGTCTGGGGGTCACAGGGCAATGGGGTGCCGGAGGCGGGACACTGAGGCTCACCTGTTTGTGCATCTCAATGTTCAACCCATAAGACATCTCGTAGTACTGTGGGGGTGGAGCGGAGAGGCGTGTCAGAGGCCAAAGGGGTGTGGCCTTCCGGGAGGCCTGACTAAGCCTGCACATTCCACCACTCCAACCCCCCCACCCCATCCCCCACCCCCATCCAGCGAGCTCCTGTTTGTTCTTCAAGACCCCAGCAACCTCCCCTGCTGGGAACCGCGGGTCCTAGCTACAGTGGTCCCTTTGGTCCCCTGGGGGTTTGGAGAGCTCTGGTCGGGGAAGGGTTAAGGGATGCCTGGCAGGCAGGATGGCCTGAAGGGAGGGAGCTGTTGCTTCCGGCTGGCTGTGGCTGCCTTCCACACCACGTCCTCCTCCCGCCACCAAGGACAGCAGGGACCTGGCAGGCCCAGGCTGTGAGCCGGTGGTTTGGCACCTCAGCCACTACCTGGGCTGGCAGCCAGGCCGCCCCTGGTCCGCCGGGACTCCGTAGCAGGCACCTGGGGTGTGTGGGGAGTCTGGGGTCGCCCGCCCCGAGCCCCCCCTCCCCCCGGGTCCCAGCGGGGACTTTACCATGACGTAATGCCTTTGCATCTCTGACTTCTCGCTGGCCAGCTTGTCACACTCCAGCTTGAGGCTGAGGACACAAGGGAAGCCAGCTGAGGCGCCCCCCCGGGGGTAGGGGTGGCACCTTCTGGAGGGTCAAGCTAGAAACTTTTTGGCTTTTTTTTGTGACAGGGTCTCCTTGTAGCCTGGGCTAGCCTTGAACTCACTATGTACCTGAGGATGGCTTTGAACCCCCCAATCCTCCTGCCTCCAGTTACTGATGCTGAGATGTGCCACCAACACAGTGGCAGCCCTAAGCTGCCAACTGAGAAGGGACCAAAACACCACGGCTGACTTTATTTGGGAACACCTCTGGGTTTTCTGCAATCCTGGGCATGTGAAGTTACCTCAGTTTCCCCCTCTGTCAAACTGTGAAAGCAGTCTCAATGGAGTGAAAACAACCACCAAGGTCAGAGGTGCCTTCCTGGAGGGGCTGATGAGGGCTGCAGACCTAGTCATCTGCCTCCCTCATCTTAACACATGACTCAGTGGACGCTCAGAGAGGGCCAGTGACTGGCTCAAGGTCACACAGCAGGCAGTAACCCAAAAACTCAGAATTCTCCACACAGAGACAGGTGCTTGGCCCAGAGGTACAGGGAACAGAGCTTGGGGGGGACACCCCAAGGGGCCCTGGCTTCAAGAACTTTCTTCATGCCAAGCCCTGCCGTCTCTCTAGTCAGGGCAGGAGGCTGGGGTCGCCCTGCCTTCCTGTGCCTATGACTCCAGCCCAACTGCTGGACTTGTCTAGGCTCTAGTTGTTTCTCTTTGTAGCAGCAGCCTTCCCCGGGACAGGAAGGCCAGCATGAGAGGGGTCAGAGGAGTTGAAGGCCTGGTCCTGTTCACAGTGGGTGAGGTGACTGCCACCATGCCTGGCACTGACTCCCTCAAGTTAGATGTCCTCTGACCACCACAGCGGTGCCACTCCCCAATGTTTTTGTTTGTTTTGGTTTGTTCGAGACAGGGTTTCTCTGTGTAGCCCTGGCTGTCCTGGACTCACTTTGTAGACCAGGCTGGACTCGAACTCACAACGATCCGCCTGCCTCTGCCTCCCGAGTGCTGGGATTAAAGGTGTGTGCCACGGCACCTGGCATACCCCCCAATGTAATATGAAATGTTTATTTATTTATTTGTTTTATTTTTGAGACAGGGTTTCTCTGTGTAGCCCTGGTTGTCCTGGACTCGCTTTGTAGACCAGGCTAGCCTCCAACTCAGATCTAACTGCCTCTATCTCCCGAGTGCTGGGATTGAAGGCGTGCGCCACCGCTGTCCAACAAAATAGTTTGTTTTAAATCAAGAAAGCAAACCAAAAAAACCCTTTAGCACTTGAGAGGGTGAGACAGGAGGATCTCTGTGAGTTCAAGGCCAGCCTGGTCTACAAAGTGGGATCCTGTCCTGAAAACAAACAAACAAACAAAAATAAATAAATAAAAATAAAGCCAGTCAAGCTCAGCATCACGGGGTAGGGTATCCGAGCCACATACAGAGTCCCTGTTCTTACAAACTAAGTAACAAGGTGAAGAGGGGGTGACCAGGGCTCAGGGGCTTAAGTGCCTACAGCTCAATCACCAGGTCTAAAGTTCGAATCCCAGCACCATGCAAAGCAGGCAGGAGAGTGGCAGTGCCTATAATCCCATGCCCAGGGAGACCCTAGGGGAAGACACACAGCACTGTGGCCACTGTGCGGAAGAGGTCACCCTACGAGTGGGAGACCAGAGCCAGGTGGGGTGGGGGTGTCGGTGTCACAGCACCGGTGACCTAAATTCCTCTTTACGGTGGAAAAGGCTGGGTCCAGTGGGTAGACTGCTGACCTGCCCCTTGCTTGTCATCTACTATAGCTCAAGGTCATCCTTGGTTACCTAGGGGGCTGGGGAAAGCCTGGGCTACATGATGACACTGTCTCAAAATAAATACCAAAAAGTTAAAAATAATAAATTTAGGCCAGGCGTGGTGGCGCACGCCTTTAATCCCAGCACTTAGGAGGCAGAGACAGGTGGATCGCTGTGAGTTCGAGGCCAGCCTGGTCTACAAAGCGAGTCCAGGACAGCCAAGACTACACAGAGAAACCCTGTCTCAAAAAACCAATAATAATAATAATAATAATTTTAAATTTTAAAAAATTTTTTATAAATTTTTTAAAAATAGAAAGCTCCAAGGCTGGCTCAGTGGTGAAGAGCACTGGCTGTTCCTACAGAGGACCCAGGTTCAATTCCCAGCATCCACATGGCAGCTCACAACTGTCTGTAATTCCAATGCCAGGGGATCCGACACCCTCACAGACAGACAGACACGCAGTCAGAACACCAATCTACATAAAATTTTAATACAACAATAAATTTAAAATACAAATAAAATATTAAAACTCCACCAAAACTATTTCCTCTTTCTAGAGAAATCAAAGGGTCATAAAGGATTTATCACTATGATCACCATCATCTTCTTCATTACTAGTTTGTTTCCTGAGTCAGAGGTTTGCTCTGTACCTCAGGCTAGCCCAAAACACCGACATCCCCCTGCCTGTGTGTCTGAGAGCCAGAACGCTGAGCCTGCAGCCCCACACCCATTCACCATTCAGCCTAGGGTCAAATGAGGGCCTGTGGCTGAACCCCAACCCCTGGGCCACCCCTCACTTTCCCCCTTTCAGTTTTTATTCCTTCTGTGTTGTGTGCCCCACCCAAAACTGCTGACCTCTCTGGGCTTTGGGGTGATCAGTGTCAAGTCAGAACCGGGGAAAGGATTTGTGGTG
This sequence comes from Acomys russatus, assembly GCF_903995435.1. NCBI lineage: Eukaryota > Metazoa > Chordata > Mammalia > Rodentia > Muridae > Acomys > Acomys russatus. The sequence continues at coordinate 2,682,582 of NC_067167.1, read as the reverse complement.
GAAGCAACCAGGCTGGAGGCGGGGTGGTCAGTGGGGCACTAGCAAGGGCCCCCCAACTCCAGAATTGAACATAAAGAGAAGGTGGGGCTGTGTGAACCAGCGGGTTACCCACCCTCTTTGTGCACCCACTCTGGCTTGTGTTAACCTGAGAGCCATACATGACGCGTGCCTCAGTTTACTCCTCTACACGGTGCGGCTGCTTGTTTTTGGACACATGGTCTCACGTAGCCCAGGCCAGCCTCCAACTTGCAAAGCAGCTGAGGATGACCTTGAACCGCTGACACTCTTGCCCCCACTCTCCCCCTCACACACCCTCCCCACCACCTCCTGAGCCATGAGAATGACAGGGGCACCCCACACACACACCTAGTCTTCCTCCATGCCACAGACAGACAACTCTATATGGGGGTGCCCAGGTTCCCCCGGGGCCAGGGCTCACCTGTGATACTGCGCTTGCAGCAGCTGGAACTCATCTTTGATGCGGTCGCAGGAGTCGGAGGTGGTGAACTTGAGCTGCTGGGGGAGGTGGGAGGAGCCCTGCGGGGCGCGGGAGGGTGAGCGCCCTACTCACGCCCCACTTCCTGAGCTGCTGATTTACAGGCCCCAGCAGCACTCTCCCAGGAAGCCAGGAGGGGGCTGAGGCCCCTAGGCAGTGGGGGCTTTTTTTTATGCACTGGTCATTTGGGGGAGCAGGCACCCGTGGAGTGGGGTGCACCTCAGTCCTCTCAGTTGCCCCCCCCCCAGAGGGGTTTCTGGGAAAACCTCTCTAAGCCAAGCAGGGCACCTGCCTCCCTTCAAAACCAGCTTGGAAGAGTCTCCTAGCTTACCACCCCACATTTCCTGGGGGTACCTCATCACACCTGTTTTCTCAGGTCTGTGTTCTTCCAGGAGGGGACACCCCCCCAAAAAAACCTGTCCAGCCCCCCAGGAGTATCTCGCGGATTTACACACACACACACACACACACTCCGGCCCTAGCCAAAGCCATGGGGTGGGACAGCCAGGGAGAAAGCTGGTAGCTGTAGGGGGCAGAGGGCGGGCCGGGGATGGGGCGGGCGGGGCGGGGGGGGGTGTACAGGGCTAGCATCTGAGGGCACTGGGCCAGGAGTTGGGGTTTAAGATTATTGGATCTGGGTAGCATGACTAGGAGCCGGGTGTGGGGTGCAGAGCCACTGGAAGCTGGGGTGGGAGGCAAGCCAGCTGGGCCCGGGCTTGGATGGGGTGGGGGATGGAGCCTGGAGATGAGGAGTGGGGGGGCGCCTGACGGTATCCAGCTCCGGACAGGGGAGCACACGGGGCGGGCGTGATAGCGCCACCAGGTTCCCCCAACTCTGGTGCTGAGGATGAGGGCTGGGGTGCGGGGCATGAAGCTGAAGGAGGAACGCAGGGCCAGGCTGGGGGTGTTGGGGGTGGCGCTAGGCCCGGATGGTGACGCCAGGCCCCACAGGGCTGGAGGGAGAGACATGGGGTGCGGGGCTTTGATCGGGGGTGCGGGACACTCGACATGTGTACAGGGCAGATCTGAGATGGAAGGAAGTGCAGGGCCCAGGTGGTGGTGGGTGCAGGGCCTTGGACTTGGGGGCAGGCCAGTCTGGAGCCGTTAGAGAGCAGGGCCTGGGGGGGGCTGCAGAGCAGAGAAGTGGGGGTGCAAGGTCTTGGGCTAGAGGACAGGCGCGGCTGGGCTGAGGGGATGAAGGGCCTGGGCTTGGGGTGCTTCAGCTCTGAGGCTGAGTCCCCGGGCTGGGAGTCAGGCCGAGTGCGGCTGTAGTGGAGTGCGAGGGCCCAGGGCTGAGAGACCGGCTGGTCCGGAGCCTAGGGGGAGGGGGGACCTTGGAATCGGGATGGACGGCGGGTGGGAGGACTCAGTGCCGGGATCAAAGTTCAGGGATCCGGCTGAAGGATACAGTGAGGGGTTGGTGGGGGTCTGCAAGGCCTGGGTTGTGGGGTGCCAGGACCCTGGAGACAGAGCCCAGGGCTGGGAGAGCCCCTGAGACAGGCCCTGGGGCGGGGAGACAGAAAGGATCCGAGCTAGCGGGGGTGCAGGGCCCTGATGGGGGGGTGCAGTGAGCTGGGCTGGGGGCTCAGGGCGAGCTCCGGGGTGCAGCGCGCGGGGTCCCCCTTACCGAGTGCCGGCTTTGCGGAAACATCATGTCAGTCGCGGGGGGCGCGGGCTGCGCCCCGGCTCGGGCGGCTCGGGGGGCGCCGGGCGGCCGCGCTTTGTCCCCGATCGGCAGCTCCGGGGCCCCGCGTCCCGCCTCCTGCGCCGCCCGCCGCCCGCCCGCGCCGCCCGCGCTATTGTGTAATGGCGACGCGGTGCCGCCCGGGCTCCCGCTCCACCTGCCGCGCCCGGCACTGCGCAGGCCCGGACGCCCCACCCGTGACCTTGGCCCCGTGCGCCCCGCCCCCGCCGCGGCCCGGAACCCCGGCCCTAGGCCTGCCTCAGTGTCCCCCTCCCCCCCCCCCACCAATTCCCCAGGCCACAGACTCACAGCCTGGACACCCAGGCTTCAGGGTGAATTTATGAAGCGCCTACGGTGTGCCACGTCCTCTCGGGAGTGGGGAGGGGGTTGTCACACTGGGGGGCCCGGCGGGGGGTGGGGAACACGCTGAGCAGCAAAGTGACACCTGTCCCGCAGAATCTATAATCCCAGTGACTCCTCCAGGGGTGAGGCAGGAGGGTCAAGAAGAGTCCCAGGCCAGCCTGGGCTACCAGAGACCCTGTCTCAAAACAACGAAAAATAAGAGACAATTTGCATGGGAGGTACAACGGGCTTGCTAAATCGGAGTAGGTGGAAGCCACCTTGATCTACACAGTAAGTTCGGGTACAGCCTGGGCTACTGGAGCCCCTGTCTCAACAGGACAAAAAGTTAAAGAGGGTGACAGGAGGTGGTGGTGGAGGCTGTGGCGCAGACCTTTAATCTCAGCACTCAGGAAGCAGGGGTAGGAGAATCTCTGGGTTTGAGGCTAGCCTGGTCTACATAGTTCTGGGATAGCCAAGGCTGCATAGTGAGAGACCCTGTTTTATAAATTAAAAAGTAAGAGTTCCCAGGTCCTAGTGTCATCTCAGCCCTTGGGAGGCTGAGGCAGGAGGATGGTTGCAATTTCTGGGGTCTAGTTTACAGAATGAGACCTGTCTAAAAAATAAAAAACAAAATAAATATACCAGACGTGGTAAAACACATTTTTAATCCTACCACTCAGGAGGCAGAGGCAAGTGTCTGTCTGCAAGTTCAAGGCCAGCCATGTCTACAAAGTGAGTTTGGCCCGGGCAGTGGTGGCGCACGCCTTTAATCCCAGCACTCGGGAGGCAGAGGCAGGTGGATCTCCACGAGTTTGAGGCCAGCCTGGACTACAGAGTGAGTTCCAGGACAGCCAGAGCTACACAGAGAAACCCTGTCTCGAAAAACAGAAACAGAGCCAGGCGTGGTGGCGCACGCCTTTAATCCCAGCACTCGGGAGGCAGAGGCAGGCAGATGCCTGGTCTACAGAGTGAGTCCAGGATGGCCAAGGCTACACAGAGAAACTGTCTGGAAAAAAACAAAAAAAAGAAAAAGAAAAAGAAAAACAGAAACAAATAAAACATAAATAAATACATAAGAGGAAAATAGTTCCCTGGGCTAATATCTGTTATCTCAACACTTCAAATCAAGCTGAGGCAGGAGGATTCCTAGGACTTCAGGCCAGCATGAACTAAATAGCAAGACTCTGTCTCAAACAGTCCCATACGTGAGACACCCAGGGGCAAAGTTCAAGTGTCACGCTCATGTGGCCCACAAGGCTAGTGAGGAGAAACGGTGGCCCACCCACTGCAACGCCGAGCCCCAGTGGGGAGCCCCAGTGGGGAGTGAGACCCCAGGCTTCGTGAGGCAGGGCTCAGACTATGGTCCCCGGAGGCAGAGCGGCTGCTCCCGATGGAGCTTTTGTCAAGGTCCCTCGGTCGGCCTCTCACATTGTCTTAGTTTACTGCATGGAAACAGGGTCTTGTGTCACCAAAGCTGAACTCCTGAGCCTCCTGCCGCAGGCCAGCCTTCCCTGTCACCGTCATCCCTCTGTCCCACTTTGGGTCATACAGGCTGCCTTTTCATGGCTTGCTGGCAGCCTGTGATTTCAACATGGCCAGAGCTGTCGTGTGTCATCACACGCATTGGCCGGTCCTGTGTGACCACTTCCCTCCCGTGACTTCCTGGGATGGCGCAGTTTCTCCTGAGAGGATGGGACACCAGCCACTGTGGGGGCAGAGGAGCCAGACACAGGGCTGACACTGGAGGTCAAGACAGGCCACTGCGGACCCAGGAATCATGGGGCTCCCCTCCACGTGGCAGCTGTTTAGAGACACAAGTTTGTTTGTTTCTTTATCAGCTGGGTGGTGGCGGAACAGGCCTTTAATCCCACCGCTCAGAGAGGAAGAGCGCATCTCTGTGAGTTCAAGGCCAGCCTGGTCTACAGAGACCTCTCCAGGACAGTCAGAGCTACATAATAGGACCTCAAAAAAGCTGATAGATGGGTGGGTGGGTGGATCGATAGATAGATAGATAGATGTCAAACAAGCAAATTTCTATACTACGCTAGGAAGGACAGAATAGAATTATGGTCAAGCTCTGTTTATATTTATTTGTTTGTTTTTTAAAGATTTATTTATTTATTGTATATGAGTGCTGTATCTGTAGAAGAGGGCATCAGATCACATTATAGATGGTTGTGAGCCACCATGTGGTTGCTGGGAATTGAACTCAGGACCTCTGGAAAAGCAGGTAGAGCTCTTAACCACTGAGCCATCTCTCCAGCCCAGGTCAAGCTCTGTTTAACAAGCTGACATATAAACTGACTTACTGACTGTGGGTGGTCCAAGGACATCTTTGAACTTTGGGTTCTTCTGGCTGCCCCCCACCACCACCACCCCCGTCCCGCAAAAGTGCAAAAGCTGGGCTGACAGGCTTTGGGCTTTGCAGGCTGAGTCAGGCTGCTCCTGGTTTAAAATTTTCATGCATCCCTGTCTGCAAGCCCGCGTGGACCATGTGTATGCAGTTCCCACAGCGGCCACAAGGGGGCGCTGGGTCCTTGGAGCTGGAGTCGCAGGTGGTTGTGAGCTGCCATGTGGGTGCTGGGAAGCAGACCTTAGGTCCTTGGCGGGAGCAGCCAGTGCTCTAACCACTGGGCCTTCCCTGCTCTCTGCACCAGGCTCTGGCTTAAACACTTGAACAGGAAGGAGCTACCAGTATCCCTAAGAGAAGAGAGAACTGCAGGTACGGAGAGGGGAGTTGACGTGGCCCAAATTGCACAGCAGTTGGCAGAGAGGGATTTAGTTTCAGTCGCATTGGGTTGGGCCCTTTTAGGGAGTGGCATGAACGTAGGTGACTCTGGGACACTGGCTGGAGTGGGATGCTGGCCAAAGCTGTGCAACCTGGGCTTAGGAGCTAAACGATTATTTCCCAGAAGGCACTGGGGCGTCCTGTGCGGTGCTACCGCAAATGTCCTCTGTCAGCCTAACCCTAACCCTAACCCTAACCCTTTGAATTCTTCGCGGGTGTCCTGGGCCTTACCTGTCCTGACCACTACGCCGGCTTCCACCCACTCCTCGCTAAGAGTGTCACATGTGCCCAAACCTCAACTCCAGTGATGTCACTGTCACCCCTAGCTAAGGAAGGAGTTCACTGGGTGGAGTGTGCCTAGCAAGCACCATGGTAACCAGGCAGAAGGATCAGGGGTCAGGGCCATCCTCCGAAACACAATTTGTCTGAGGCCAGCCTGGGCTACATGAGACCCTCCCAAAAGAATCTCACCTAAAATCCTCACAATGGAAGCTGTCAAACCATCCATCAGCTGGCGCTCAGGCTGTGGGAGCCCAGGCTCCTGTGACAGCCCACCCCTCATACGTGGTCTGCAGCTTTGAGTCCTGGAGCCTCTCGGGGTGGTGACCTGTCTCAGGTATGCAACTGTGGGACACTCATATCCTTCCTGGCTGGGATAGTGAGAGGCCAGGGCAAACAGGTGGCCTCTGAGCACCACGGCCTCCCTCTGTGACCACGTAGGGGTGGGAGATGGGGGTGGGCGTGGGGGTGGGAGATGGGGGTGGGAGTGGGGGTGGGAGTAGGGGTGGGAGTGGGCTACTCCATCCAGATCTGGAGCTTCAGGCCAGCCACCCTGCCTATGGGTGAGTTTCCTGTTATCACGGCAGCGGCTGTCACCCAAGGGATCACTTCCACTTTCTTTTTTTTTTTTTTTTCACTTCCACTTTCAAAGTGGACCAATTCCCACTGGTTCCCTTGGTGGGAGTTGACTGCCATGTGGTTCTAAGCCAGGGCATGCAACCTTAAACCTGAGGAGGCTCCAAAGGGCCTGTCCTCCCAGCTCAGTGATGTGGAAGGCCCTCCCCCCCCACCTCACCCCCATCCCCTCCCTCCCCACATCCAACTCCTCCCTTCCCCTTCACCTGTCCTCCACTCCCCCCCCCCATCCCCTCCCTCCCCCTCCCCCTCCCCCACCCACCCCTCCCTGACAGTGGTTTCCCTGTGCTCCAGACACCTGGGCCTGGGCTCCTCCAACAGTCCTGCCCCAGGGCCTTTGCACAAGCTGTGAGTGATTTCTTTTGTCAGCTAGGCAGGGACAAGCCTGGCTGTGTGGACTGTCTGTAGTTTTAGGACTTTATATTTCATCTTCTTCCTTTTGAGCCAAATGTGGTGGTTCAGACTCCTGCCGTCCCGGCACCTGGAGGGCAGAGGCAGAAGGATCAGATGGTTCGAGAACACCCTCACCAGCAGTGAATGTGAAGCCAGCCTGGGCTGTGGGAGTAAGTCCTTGTGTGAAGAGCCTCCAGGCTGGGAGTGTGCTGATTGTCTCTGAGTGAGCACAGGCCCTGAGGTCCCCAGCCCTGCAAACAACAAAACCATCTGGCCACACACACAGAAGCCAGGACTGCACCTTCACCTCAGGGTCCTGCCCAAGGGCGGCTGTGAGCTCTGCCCACCTGAGGGGGCTGGATACCTTTAGATATTTAATTGGTTCACCACGCCTTTAGTCCCTGTCTCCAAAACCTAGGACAGGGACCAACACTTAAAATGTTTCGTTTTATTATCATTTTTCTTTTCTTTCTTTCTTTTGTTTGTTTGTTTGTTTTTTCGAGACAGGGTTTCTCTGTGTAATAGCCCTGACTGTCCTAGTCTCACTTTGTAGACCAGGCTGGCCTCGAACTCAGAGATCTGCCTGCCTCTGCCTCCCCAGTGCTGAGATTACAGACATGCACCACCAGGCCTGGCTATTATTTTTCTTTTGAGACAGGGTTTCATGTAGCCCAGGCTGGCCCCCAACTCCTTATGTAGCTGAGGCTGCCCCTGAACACTTGCTGCCCCTGCTGCCACCTCCTGAACACTGCGATGACAGATGACAGCGGACGGGGGTAGGGGTGGGTATGCAGCACTGGGGGTGGAGTCCAGTGCCTTAGTGACCCAGGAAGCTGATGGGAGCCTGTGGCTTGCCTGGGAGGACTGGAAACCGCCCCTCAGCCTCCTCAAGCGGCTTTTGCTTGTGAAATTTCTCTGCCTAAAGGCCTCCTGACCCATCCATGGGGGAGGGCACCTCAGATCACAGAGCCACCGGGAGTGTGGTTAAGGTCTTGTCCAGCCTCTCCGAGGACACCTGGGGTTATTTGGGGAGCAGAAAGGCCTGGGTTACCCCTCCCCCCAATGGACTGGCCTTTCCTGATCCCTGAGGTGCTCAGTGAGTGAGGCGATGTCCATCTCCCGGTTTCTGTTTGTGTGGTGGCTCACCAGAGGCGGAGGCTGAGCCAGGAGGATCGTCCTCTGCTACGGTTTTGTTTTGTTTTGGGGTTTTTCAAGACAGGGTTTCTCTGTGTAGCCTTGGCTGTCCTGGAGTCGCTTTGTAGACCAGGCTGGTCTCAAATTCACAGCTGCCTGGGATTAAAGGCGTGTGCCACCACATGCGGCCACGGCTACTTTCTTGAGCTTGGAGCCAGCCTGGACTCCGTGAGACCCAGTCTTTAAAAAAAAAAAATGGTGACTGGGTAGAGAGAGGGCTTCTCTTGGGTTCAAAAGTGGCACTTGGTTGGGTTTCCAGGGTAGATAGAGTTTCCAGGGTACAAAGAGGAGGGCATGGGAGGATCCGTGGCGGGCCCAACCTCACCGCTGTACTCCAGACCTAGGGTAACATAGAAGGGGCTGGAGGGATTGCTCGGTGGTCACAGCACGGCTGCTCCCTCAGAGGACCCAGTTCGGGTCCCAGCACACACTCCAGCCTGTGACTCCAACTCCAGGGGACCCGACACCTCCTTCTGGCGGCTGTGGGAATTGCACACACGTGCACAGGCAGATAAACTCACATAAAATAAAAAACTTTAAAAATCTAAAACAAACAACAAAACAGCTTAGTAAGGAAAGAGGCCAGGGTACTTTCTCTGTAGCCCAGGCTAGCCTCAAACTCAGAGATCCACCTGCCTCAGCCTCCAGAGTGCTGGGATAAAAGGTGTGCGCTGCCTCACTCTGGCTTCAAAACACAGCCCAGTTTGTACAGACAAGGAACAGCCAGGGCTGACTGCCAGGTGAGGACAGAGTGGGCCACCCCCCACAACCCCACGCACACATGTCCGGCATCCCCCATGCTGGGTGAATCTGGCCTGTGCTTCCTTTGCGACCGACGATGATGGCTGAGCGGGACGACGGAGTTCTGTAATTTGAAGTTGAGAATCCTCCCAGTAAGAAGCTGTGAGGGGCTCAGAGAAGTCGGCACAGCGCTCTAAAGACACACAGCTTCCCAGGAAAAGTGAGATTCGAACTGGAGCCCGGCCTGGAAGAACCAATCCCAAGATGAACTGGTGTCCCTGAGTGCTCGCACGGACACATCGGCTACTAGTGTGCCATTAGACTTAAGGGTGTATGCTGGCAAGGCAGGGATTCGAACACTGGTCCTCACGTTTGCCCAGTACACGTCTCCCAAGCTCATGGCTTTGGGGTCTGATGCCGCGGGGTGTTCTGTGAGCCAATGGCCTGTGAAGGGACTGCTCATCTGCGGTGATCAGGTCACCTGCTTCCCCAAACCCTTTTTTTTTTTTTTTTTTTGAGACAAGGTTTCTCTGTGTAGCCCTGGCTGTCCTAGACTTGCTTTGTAGACCAAGCTGGCCTCGAACTCACAGTGATCCGCCTGCCTCTGCCTCCCGAGTGCTGAGATTAAAGGCGTGTATCCCATGCCCGGCTCCCAAACCCTTCTTGTGTGTCTGCCCACACCTCATGGCTTCTCTTTGGGGGGTAATCTTGAAGGCACAGAGTTCGGTCCTCTCGGGTCCCTTTGTCGCTTTTTCTATGAAATGGTTGTTAGGCCTGAGATAAAGACTCAGGAATTAGGGACGGGCGGTGGTGGCACGCACGCCTTTAATCCCAGCAGAGGAGGCAGAGGCAGGAGGATCACTGTGAGTTCGAGGCCAGCCTGGTCTACAGAGTCCAGGACAGCCAAGGCTACACAGAGAAACCTTGTCTCGAACTACAAAAAACAAAACAAAACAAAACAGACTCAGGAACTTGAGCTTTTAACTTGAAAAGAATCCGGAACCAGCCAGCTCTCCATACATCAACTCCTAAACCAGGGCCAGGCCTGGAGTCACTGGCTCCTAGACACCCTCGTGCTTAGCACCCAGGCCCCACGCAGGGACCGAGCTGGTCCTGTGGTGACTCCGCCCCCGGGACAAAGGCCGCCACGTCCCAGCTCTGGGATCCATCCGGAGCCCCGAGGCCAGGACCACACCCAAATCTTTAACAACAAAATTGATAAAATGCCGGACAGTCGCAGAAGGCTGCAGTCCCACAACGGTCCACTCGGGGGCGGCGGCTCCCCAGAATTGGTTCTCTCCCGCCCCCGTCCCCGGCCCCCCCCCCCATTGTGGAAGGCCTGGCGGGGGGGGTGACGTCATTTCCAGGCTTGGCGAGTTCGGGCTCCCTCAGGGTGCTTCGGACTGACGCAGGATGGTCCAGAAGGCTAGGCCAGGGGCTCCCTCAAGGATGATGCTGACACCCCACCTGCCTCCACACACTCCATGCCGGGAACAGCTATGTTCCTGGGTCTTCACTGAGGGTTGAACCGACTCCCTCACCACACATACCCAGCCCCTCACTGGGCCCCCTTCCGCCTGCCCCCCCCCATACATACCCAGCCCCTCACTGGGGGTGTCTAGGCCCTGAAAGTAGGGGGCGGGCCGAGGAGCTCCAAGGCTAGCTGTATGAGGGGCTTAAGGCATGTCACTTTCTCATTGGAAGCCTTGTGATTCTTGGCCTGGGTGAGTCCATGGGGAGGTAGATTGAATATCTCACAGAATAACACTGAAGACAGCTACCTAAAGGGCGAAGCGTTTGCGTTGAGGCTTTGCAGCAAGCATAGGAGTTCACTGTTTTATTTACTTAGTTGTTGTTGTTGTTATTATTATTATTATTATTATTATTTTTTTTTTTTTGGTTTTTCGAGACAGACGGGGTTTCTCTGTGTAGCCCTGGCTGTCCTGGACTTGTTTTGTAGACCAGGCTGGCCTCGAACTCACAGAGATCCGCCTGCCTCTGCCTCCCGAGTGGCATGTACCACCACGACTGGCTCAGGAATTCACTGTTGCTGTTAGAACAGCCTAAGGAGGCAGCAGGTCACTGACTGGTCGCCTCCAATTACCCAGCCTGAACCTGGAAGCTGGAGACAGGAGTGCATAGGTTTCTTGTCCTTGTCCTGCAGAAAGCCAGGTTGGGTCTGCTCATTTTATTTTATTTATTTATTTATTTATTTATTTAGGTGGGAGGGGGGCGGATGAGACAGGGTTTCTTGGGTCTGATCTTGAAGGAGGCTGGGAGGAAAAAAGGAAAAACGGTTCTTGGGAAGGGATGTTGACGTGGCTGCAGCTGATGCTGTGGCAGGAGGATTGCAGTGAGTGTGAGAAAGTGAGGGCCCAAGTAATATTTACACCACTGCTCAGGAGGCAGAGGCAGGTGCATCTCTGAGCTCAAGGCCAGTCTGGTCTGCAGAGCGAGTTCTAGGACAGCCAAGACTACACAGTGAGACCCTGCCTCAAACAAAACAAAAACCATGTCCCCCCCAAAAAAAATTCCCCGCAACTGTCTGCAGGCAAGAAAGAGAAAGCAGCCTGGGGGCGGGGGGTGGTGGAGCACATGGCCCTGAAGCCCTGGCAGGCAGGAAATGGTGGTGGCGTGGAAAGGCTGGCCAAGGGTGATGTCCCAAGAGCATGGAGTTGGGAGAGCTGGGATTTGAACCCGGGAACTGGGCAAACCGGGGTCTCTCTCCATCATGCTTCTCCTCCATGGCACCATAGAGGAGCCAGCGCCCTCCTAACCCACCTCTGTCAGGGTCAAAGCCCAGTCCTTGCTCCCCTCCTCCCTGCCACCCTCCTCCCCCTTCCTGCACCCTCCTCCCTGCCACCCTCCTCCCCTCCTCCCTGCCACCCTCCTCCCCTCCTCCCTGCCACCCTCCTCCCCTCCTCCCTGTCACCCTCCTCCCTTCTTTCCTGCTGCTCTCTTCCATGTCACCCTCCTTCCCTCCTTCCCCCTCCCTCCCACCCTCCTCCCCTCCTCCCTCCCACCCTCCTCCCTGTCACTCTCCTCTACTCCCTCCCACCCTCCTCCCCTCCACCCTCCTCCCCTCCCCCTACCACCCTCTTCCCCTCCTCCCTCCCACCCTCCTCCCTGCCACCCTCCTCCTCTGTGCACCCGCAGGAGCCTCCTGGCTGCTCAGCACGGGCTGGTCCTGCCCCAGGGCCGCTGCACAGGCTGTGACCCCTCACCTGGGACCGTCCTGTAGACTGAGCTATAAAGCCCTCTCTCACTTCTCACTCACCCTCATGCCTCAGGCTCCCGCGTACCCTGGGCCACCTCAGCCGCTGGTATATTTTTTGGAGTATAATTGAAATGTTATGAAATTCATGCTGCAGAGCATGTGTGCCCAGTAATGCCCTTGCGTACTTCAGAGTGTTCAGCTGTCTTGATCCAGAACATTCCATCTTCACCCAGTTCTGTCCCATCCCACACTTGCAAATCCACTTTCTGTCTCTGGATTGGTGTTCAAGGTGTTTCCTGTCAGGGAGCCCACAGTGTGTGGCCTTTATGTCCTGGTCTTGGGCACCATGCCCTCCAGGTCCCTCCACACCGTGGTGTCAGAGCCTCCCTCCTGCTGTAGCCAAGCAATATTCCAGTGTGTGGAGGGCAGTGCCGTGGCCTAGCCATCAACACAGACACTGGGCTGCTCCCACTTGGGGTTTTATGAATGAGGCTTTAACAATCGAAGAGGAGTTTTATTCCCATCACTATCCATTATCAGAGTTCCTGAGGCCGGGTCTCACATAGCTCAGGCTAGCTCCCAACTCACCAAGTAGTGGAGGATGACCTTGAACGCACCCAGGGACAAGTGTGCCCCACATCTGGTTTAAGTACATTGGGATGGAATCCAGGACATTCTGTGTGCTGAGCAGGCACAAGGCCTGGGGCTGCAGCTTCTGCCCCTCCCTGTAGGGGTGGGAAGGGGGGATGTGGGGAGGGGGGAGATCAGCCTGGTGTAAGTCCCCTGCGGATTTCCCTGACCTGCACTGTACTCACCCTTTCCTCTCCCTGGGGACTTGCACAAATATGGAGAGGCTCAGGCGGGGGACGTAACAAGTCCTGAAAGCCAGACCTGTGGCTGATGACAGATGTCACAACACTCAGGACGCAGAGGCAGAAGGATTGCTGAGAGTTCCAGACCAGCCTGAGCTACATAGTGAGATCTTTTCTTTTATGGTTTTTTTTCTTTTTTCTTTTTTTTAGTTTTCTTGAGACAGGGTCTCTCTGTGTAGCTTTGGCTCTTGTCTGTCCTAGACTCGCTTTGTAGACCAGGTTGGCCTTGAACTCACAGTGATCCACCTGCCTCTGCCTCCCTAGTGCTGGAATTAAAGGCGTGCACCACCGCCACCTGGCTTTCTTTTATGTTTTAAAAATATTTAATATAAATTATTATTATTATTAATTTTGGTTTTTTGAAATAGGGTCTCTCTGAGTAGCCCTGGCTGTCCTGAACTCGCTTTGTAGACCAGGCTAGCCTTGAACTCACAGCGATCCGCCTGCCTCTGCCTCCCAAGTGCTGGGATTAAAGGGATGCACCACCACCGCCTGACTTTATTTTTTTATTTTTATTTTTTTATTTTTTTATTTTTCTTGGTTTTGGTTTTTCGAGACAGGGTTTCTCTGTGTAGCCTTGGCCATCCTGGACTCACTTTGTAGACCAGGCTGGCCTCGAACTCACAGCGATCCGCCTGCCTCTGCCTCCTGAGTGCTGGGATTAAAGGCGTGCGCCACCACGCCCAGCCTGACTTTATTTTATTATTTTTTTAAATGACTATAAAGGAGAGAACTAAAGATGTTTTAATGCAGGTGGGACAGGGTGAGCCTGTTCCTTGGGCCTGCTGGGGATGGTGGCTGAGGTGAGAGGCCCTGGGTCCCCTCACCCACCGCATCCCCGTGAGCTCCCAAGGCGCTGTGGCCTCCGTACCTTTGTCCTGGCTCTGAGACAGGGAGCGGCTTTGTCCCCAGCCAAAGATAGTCCCATAAATCCCCCATCCCTGGGGTCCACAGGCCAAGGCTGAGAGAGAAGGGAGTGGCCAGCAGGGCCTCAAGGTGTGGCAGCCTGGACTTTGGCTCTGGGGCCTCAGGTTGGGGTATACTCAGGTCACTGCCGCTGCCTGGGCCTCAGTTTCCCTCTGTCTGGCTCTCTGGTATTGGTGATAACCCCTGGTGCTCTTTATTTGTGTTTATTTTATTATTTTATTAATTAACGAATTAATTTTGGATTTTTGAGACTGGGTTTCGCTGTGTAGCCCTGGCTGTCCTGGACTCATGTTGTAGACCAGGCTGGCCTCGAACTCACAGCGATCCACCTGCCCCTGCCTCTGCCTCCCTAGTGCAGGGATTAAAGGTGTGCGCCACCACTGCCCGGCTACAAATCAATTTTTTTTTTTTTTTTCCGAGACAGAGTTTCTCTGTGTAGCCTTGGCTGTCCTGGACTCACTTTGTAGACCAGGCTGGCCTCGAACTCACAGTGATCCACCTGCCTCTGCTTCCCAAGGGCTGGGACTACAGGCGTGTGCCACCACGCCCAGCCCTCTACAAATCTATTTTTTTAAAAGATAAAATTTAAAACAAAATTTTATTATTATTATTATTATTTTCAAAACAGAGTTTCTCTGTGTAGCCCTGGCTGTCTTGCACTCACTTTGTAGACCAGGCTGGCCTCAAACTCACAGCAATCCTCCTGCCTCTGTCTCCCAAGTGCTGGGATTAAAGTCGTGCGCCACCATGCCCGGCCTAAAATCAATATTTTTAAAAATGGGAAGAAATCAGAGTACAGATTCTCACAGAAAAATGGCCACAAACGCTCATGGGAATGTGACTCGGGCCATTCCCTGGCTGGAACCAACTGCACTGCCCAGGACAGAGAGTGGCCCGACAGCTCACTCCACCCATAGAAGGGGACAAAATGCACAATAAAAAGGGAACCGGCTGCTCCCACGGAGAACTGTGTTCAATTCCCAGCACCCGCACAGCAGCTCCCTGGAGCCACCTGTGACTCCAGCCCCAGAGCGTCCCACACCCTCACAGACACGAAACATACGTGAACATAAAACACGATTAAATAAATTATTTTAAGAGAAGGGAATTATGTGTGCACGCAAAAATGAACGTGAGCAGGTGCGATGGCACACGCCTGTCACCACAGCTATTGGGGTGGTGGTCAAGGCCGAGCGACTGCGCGAGGAACTTTGACCACATTGGGCCACTGAGGAGCCCCTTGCCCGGGCCATGAACACCTCGGGTGGGGACAGAGGGCCTGATGGGAGGGTTTCGGGGAGTAATCAGCTAGTAAACGCAGACTTTGACCCTCCCCTGGCCCTCTTATCTCAAGGCTGGGCCATCAGCGGGGGGCCCCAGGAGCAGGTGCCAGCGCCCTCCCCACTTCTCTGCACACGACCCCACAGGCAGGAAAGCACCTGGCTTTTAAGGTCCCTGTCTCTTATTAGCGCACGGATTGAGCACTGAATGTGTGTGTACTCGTGCCTGCCTCTTTCTGGAAGGTGGAAAACACTTGCCAGGTTCGTTAGCTCACGTTTAGGGCTTCAGACTGGCCCAACAACACAGAACTTACTTGCCTGGTATGCGCGCGGGGAGGGGGGGGGGTCCTGGGTCCCAACCCAGCGCTGTAAAAATAACAAGCAACACACGTGGGTGGGTGTGCACAGGATCAGCAACAACTAAGTTGGTGCATGGTATACAGGAGGCAGACTGTTAATGCTCACTCCTCATCTGGCAGTTAGCCAGTGTGGTGCCTGGTCCGAGGTACAGCATCAGTGCCTCGTATACAGTAGGTGCTTTGTACGCAATGTCTGGTATACAGCAGGCACAGCACTCATTCTTGGCATACGTTGTATAGATGGAAAACGCTCAGCTTCCTGGCTTGAATGTGGCAGTTATATAATACGTGTTCCCTTACGGCCCGGTATGCAGTAGGTGTGACATTAATGCCTGAGCTACAGTAGGCTGCCGCAGCAGTGCATACTCTCGATATTAAGCATTCTGTTCATACTTGTGACCTGTGTGGTTGGTAATTCAATGGGTGCTGCTCGAATGCACTGCATACTGTAGGACCAGCATTTCTGCCTGTCCCGGCCCTGGAGCTCTTCAGAGGAACCCATCGGAGCCGAGAGAAGCCGAGTGTTGCCGACAGAAGCCGAGCGCAACCGAGTGTAGCCGAGAGGCGCCTCCCCTAGGTAGAGAGGCGTCTCCAGTGCAACCGAGCGGCACCTCCTCGAGCCGAGAGGAGTCGAATGCAGCCGAACGGAGCCGAGCCAAGTGCAGCCGACAGAAGCCGAGCGCAACCGAGTGTAGCCGAGCGGCGCCTCCCCTCCCAGCGCCCCCCCCGCCACGAGCCGAGCGCAACCTTTCCTAGAAGAACCTCGTGAAGCTTCGCCTCCCGAAAGGAACCGAGCTCGGGATTGCCGAGTCCTCCCCATTCCCATAATCCTTGGCGCCCGCGCCCAGCTGAGGACCGCTAGGCCCCCTTCCCACGTCGACGCAACCGCACGCGCGCGCGCCTGCGCCGAGCCCTCCAGGCCCCGCCCCCCGAGCGCCGAGGCCCCGCCCCCCGCCGGTTCCGAAGCCCGGTCCCTGCGGCGCGCGCGCAGCCGTGCGGCCCCTCCCATTGGCCGCGCCGCCTGCCCATCGCGGGGCCCGTGCAGCGCTTCAGGTCGTCGGGCGCCGGCGCTCGGTGGCGGCTGCGGGTGGCGGCTGCGCTGCGCTGCGCTGCGCGGGCGGCGGTCGCGCCTCTGGGGCCGGGCCGGGCCTTGGGGGGACCGGGACGAGGCAGGGCCGGGCCGGCGGCGGCCGGGGGACCGCGACGATGACTCTGGAGTCCATGATGGCGTGTTGCCTGAGCGACGAGGTGAAGGAGTCGAAGCGCATCAACGCGGAGATCGAGAAGCAACTGCGGCGGGACAAGCGCGACGCCCGGCGCGAGCTCAAGCTGCTGCTGCTCGGTGAGCCGCTTCCCCGGTGCTGCGGGACCTCTCGTCTCGGGGAACCGGGTGGGCGATCGGGGCATCGGGCCCGGCCGTGGTCTCCGCGCGCGCGGGGCGCCCGCACCCGCTGTGGGGTCTCTTGGTCTCAGGCGAGCAGCGCACACGGTGACAGCCCCGCGCGACGCCACCCCCACCCCCAGCCTGCTGCCCACGGCCGGCCGGGCCACCCCGGGCGGCCCCGGAGCAACTGGTCAGCGCTGCCCTGCAGCGGTCAGCTGCACCCTGAGCTCTGCAGGTGGCTTGGGGCTGCGGTGTCCAGCCTCCGCCGTGCGGTCCCCGGGGCTCAGCCTGTGCGACCCATTGTGGTCCAGGCCTCAGATTCCTTCTGGGTCAGCCTCCTGCCTCAGATATCCAAGGCGGGTTTTCTGTATCTGCTGGCCACGTCGGCCCTCAGGACCCTTGGGGACTTGCTTGCGCTCTGTCCTTCCTGAGAATTCTTGCCTGGAACTGGCCCCTGGTCCTGTCTCACCAAATCGGCTCTCCCCTCTCCCTGTGGGCTGCCCTGGCCCCCCCCCCCCCCCCCCCACGGTACCCCCAGATTCCCCAAGACAGCCCCTAAAGGGTTGCACCCTATTCTCTGCCTCCAAGGACTATACACCCAAAAAGATCCAGCTTTGCCCCTGGCTGGCTCCTTTCGTGGCTACTCCCCAGCCTCCCTCCGTGTTCGGTAGATCCTCTGCATTCCTCTACAGTGGCGAGTGGGTGGCTTTTCTTCTTTGGGCTTCTGTTGCACCGCAGCCCAGTAGGTTGACAAGAGTCAGCCTTGCACACTCCCTGCCCAGGTCCTGCCTCCCTGGCGTCCAGTCTTGTCCTCCCTCTCCCCACTCCACCCAGCCCAGAGACGCTCAACTTGTGCCTCCTGCTCTCTGGGCCTTTGACTCCTCGAGGCACACCTGTTGCTGGGAGCCAGCCACAGAGCCTGGGTCCAGCTGCCCTCTTGTTGTCACTTGAAATAAGAACCCAAAATGAGGGCAGGGTGCCTTGGGCCCTGTGGAGGTTTACAAAACAGAGTCTGGGGAGCTCTGTCTGCCCCTCCCTCCCAGCCTCCTGGGTGAGCTCCAGCTCAGGAATGGGGGGCCCAGGGCAAAAGGTGGCCTTGGATGACCCAAGGAAAGCACTGTGGGGAGCTTTTGATGAGGAGGGGCGGAGGGCAGTGATGCTGGCGTTGTCCCACAGGAGGGGACCGGTTGGGGGATGCGGTGTCTCCTGTTGCTGTGGCCTGTGTGGTCCTCAGGGCCTCTGAGCCTCAGTTACTTCCCAGTGTTCTGGGATTCCCTCAAAGTTCTATGGAACTTCCCAGGAAGGGAGCAGTGAGAAGACAGAGCAGCCCAGGGGGAGCAGCAGTGGCCCCCGGGGAAGCCATTTGGGGGACACAGTGTGGCCCTGGCTGACCTCTGCAGAGGGTCAACAGCTTTCTGTTGTGGATGGTGGTAGAAGCTGCCTGTTAAGGATGACACCAGGTGACTAAGCCCAGCGGTGTGTCATCCCAGCTCTGTCCCATCCCCACGTTGGCCTTGAAGTCCCCTCGGATTCAGGGGTACTCCCTGGCCCTCCCCTGCCAGCAGCCGAAGGGTTTTGTGTTGGCCTGCCCATGGTACGATGCCCTCACCCCGGGCATTTTGTTCTTAGCGCCCACCTTGGTCCACCTGTGGCTGCAGTCACACCCTTTCCCCAGAAGGGTCCTTTGCCAGGTGTGGGGTCTGGGGCTATGGGAACAGAAGGGTAAGAGGACAGGAGTGAGTGTTGGTCTGCACGGGGCCTTGCTGGGAGGGCTTCCCGGAGGAGGGGACCATGACCTTGGCTCTCTAGCAGCCTTTGGTCTCAAGCTTTGTTGGGGGGGGGGTCTGTGTGGAGAAAGTCTGCCTGTGAGCCCTGCTCCACCCTCCTGCAGGCAGCCACGCTGCTCCACTGTTCATAGCAGCTGTATAGAGGGTGGAGACCCGGTGGCCCTACTGCCTGAGATGGAAGCAGAGATTACTGTCCCAGAG
Organism: Acomys russatus; assembly: GCF_903995435.1. Taxonomy (NCBI): domain Eukaryota; kingdom Metazoa; phylum Chordata; class Mammalia; order Rodentia; family Muridae; genus Acomys; species Acomys russatus. The sequence continues at coordinate 2,664,002 of NC_067167.1, read as the reverse complement.
CCTTGTGCTCTGGAGCAGGTAGGGTCCCCGCACCCTGACAGTCCTTTGGAAAGAGCCTCTCTCCCCAGGCGTGAAGCCACCATCCTCATAAGGGGTCTGCACCCATGGGGAACGGTCCACGGGCATGTTATCCCATCCTATCCTGTCCTTCCAGTCCCCGTGTGGCCCTGGGGAAATTGTTCAGCCAGGCAGAGACCCGCTCGCTGCCTGCTTGTCCTCGGATAGGCGTCCTGGTCACTGCAGTAACGAGCGAGCTGGCTCTCCAGACACCACTCCAGTCACGCATGGTGGTGTCTGCTGTAAAATAACAACTTACAAAACAAACCGATGACCAGAGCAGGTTCTTAGACCTGAAGCCACACAGGGCTATGCACACCTTCCCACTGTGGGGTGACACTCAGGGCAGCCCTGCTGGTGACCAGTGATGGCACGGGCCTAATAGGAGGGGCCCTTCTAGCCAGAGAGGCCTCCACTCCCACCCGCATTGCTGCTGTTCTGAGGTCCCTGTGGTCCTCAGACTCTGCAGACGCTTGGGGCCTCTGACTCCCTGTGGGGCTCCAGGCTGGGACAGAGCTGTGCTGCCACTGGGGAGCCAGCCACCCAGAACTCTGGCTTGGAAATCCCTGTCCCCGAGGCCGGGCAGGGCTGGGCCCAGCTTTCTAAATAAAGCAGGCGGTTGGCTCCCAGCTTCCTGTCCTGAGCCGCGGGCTGGGCGGCCAAAGGCCGGGGATCCGGCGGGGGTGGCCCAAGGGCTGGGCTGGCCTACCGCCCTGAGAAGGAGGCCTCAGCTGGCTCCCTACTTGCTGCTCCAGTCCCCAGACCCTGGTGGCTTCAGGCCACTCCCCAGGAGTCAAAGGATGCGCCGCCTCTCCCCCATTGGGTCCTTGAACTGATTCTCGGCAAGACTACTACCGGCCCTAGCACCACACAAACCAGGTGTTTGGGGCACAGGCCTGGGAGGTTAGGGCAGGGGGATCAGGAGTTCAAGGTCATCTCAGGCTACATAGGGAGTCAGAGGCCAGCCTGGGCTACATGAGACCCTGTCTCCAAAAGAGGGGACAAGTTGTATCTCTAAGGACTTGGAGTTCCTGCCCCACTATCTTGAGACCTATGTTGAGTCTAAGGTGGCTGGGCCAGTGGTGACCAGCCCAACCCGCAGTTCCCCGAGACTGTCTGCACAGTCCGGGCTGTGGCCTGCTACCTTTGGGAAGCAGGGCTTGCGTCTGTCTCTACAGAAAGCTGGGACCACAGTATGGGTGGCCCTGCAGGCGACAGGTTGTGTGGCTCTGGAAAAATAGTGAATACAGAGAGAGATCACTCAGCCCTGGGCCACTTGTGCACTTTTTCACCCGCCGACTCCAGGGGACCCTCTATGTTCCCAGAAGTAAGCCATCCAGAGTATCACTTGATGGGCTGGGGACATGTGCTGTAGCTCTGGGGCTTGGTGGGTTCAGCTGTAGTTGGCTCCCCCACAGACAGAACAGGGCCGGGTGTCTGTAGGAGCTGTGCTGTACTCCCTGGCCCCCGGTAGTGATGTCACCTGCAGAAGTCCAGTGTGTGCGGGGTGGGCCTTCACTATAGGTCAGCATTCCCGCTGCCCCATGTGCCTGTGTTTGCAGTTCTGTACCTCAGTTTCCCCAGGGCTAGGTGGGTTGAGAGCTGGGGTGCCTACATCCAGTCACTGCTGACCAAAGCCATTCGTCATCGCTGGGATTTTTTTCTTTTGCTGTTTCCTTGGTGCCTGCGCCACCACACACGGGCCTCTCTTGAAACCGATGGATCAGTTGGCTCTCCTTAGCTTGAGTGTTGGGGATGCTGTTGTTCCCTGTGGGGCACCTGAGTCCCTGCAGGGCGCTGTGCAGTATCTCCAGCTCCCACCCACTATGCCAGGAGCTCCCCCAGTGTGACAGCCACACATGTCCTCAGCAGGCTTCTGGGATGGGATCAGGGACCAGTGTTCTGCCCAGGCCACCGCTTGTCTCCATGCTGTGTCCCCTGCTCAGTAGCACAGGGCACCCACGCCCATGGACTGTGTTGCTCTAATGACGTTCCTTTAGCTGCTCAGGGTATACAGGGGACAACCTGGGCAGCTCCCAGCTCAGGCCCTTACCTCAGACAGCCAAAGAAGAGGGCGGGGACGTACTTCGGCTGAGACCACGAGTAGTTCTTTGGATATCCGGGCCTCAGTTTTCCTCATCTGTCAAGTGGGAGCAATGTTCCTGCTCCATGGGAAATGATGTGAGGTTCAGTGTGAGGCAGTGTGGCACGGACGACAGTGTGCTCCTACACACCTGTATGTCCTTGGGGAGACAGGTGCACCCACAACAATGTCCCTAGCATCGGTGGTACTCAGGGTGCCAAGCTGCCAGGTGTATTATGCCCAGGCTGCTGTGCTGCTGCCATCCCCAGACCCCACCTCTGCAAGGGACTGATCACATCGGCTTCTAGGTCACTAACAAGGTCTGAGGGTGACAGGATGTGGTCACTCTGGGGAACACAGTGATGTTGCCTCATGGTCGGCAGTGGGCCCCTGCCATGGGTGTTCGTCTCCAGAGTTGGGCCCAGCCCTGACATGACAGTGTTGCTGTGGCTGGTGGGGACAGCCCTTCTCACAGGTGTCACTTAGCGCAGCAGCACCCGGTAGCAGGAGCAGAGGCTGCCAGGCCAGGGTCCCTAAAGTGCCATCTTCCACCCCAGGACCTTGACGCATGTGACAGCTGGTAAGCTGTGCAGCCCAGCTCTGCCCTGCCCCAGAGTATGCGGTTTGAGCCCAGTGGCCTGAAGGGCCTTGTGGTGGACACGGGGTCACTGGCTTGGCATTTTTGGGGTTTAAGAGCCTGATGGGCATCGTTCGGTGTTTCAGGGAAGGCCCTTGGGGAGCTGGGACCAGCCCTGGGTCTTCTTTGCGCCTCTCCTTTGTAAGGAATGGGCTTTTGTTCTCCACCTTGTAGCCCAGGCGGGCCTCCCAGTTACTGTGTAGCTGATGGTGACCTTTAATTTTGATCCTCCTGTCTCCACCTGGGATAACAGGTGTTTGCCACTGAGACTGGTTTGTGGGGTGTTGGGGATGGAATTTAGGGCCTCACATATGCCTGGCAGGTGCTCTACCACTCGGCTGGAGCCACTGCCCTTGGTGTTTTTTGAGCCTGGAGCCCATTATGTAGCCCAAGGCGGCTTCACACTTGGAACCCACAGGCCAGTTTGCTGTTGCATGCGCACCCCTCAGAGGTGCACCACTGGGAGGCCAAGCCTCTACCCTCCCTGGTGATCCCAGCGCTGGAGAGGCAGAAGCAGGCAGGTCTGTGAGTTCTGGGACAGCCTGGGCTACATAGTGAGAGCCTGTCTAAAAAAACAAAAAACAAAAAACCAAGCAAACAAAACCTTCCATCTCGTGGTGAAGACAAGTTCTGTCGGCAGCATCAGCTATGGACAGAGTGTGAGGGCTGATACCCAAGACTAGGACTATGTGGAGGTGGGTGGGACGGGGCACATCAGGCTTGTGGGCGCCCTGCACAGGGGCCAGGCATGGGAGTAGCTTCTTCACTGGTATGTGTGGGGGTTCACCTTGGCTGCTGTGCAGTAGGTGGCATGTCCTCACTATCAGCCATTGGCGTGGCCTGTGGCCCTCTGAGGCCATCAGTGCCCACATCTTGAGGCCCCTGAGAGACTTTGCCACCATAAGTGGCAAGATAAGATCATGGCAAGGAGCCCGAGGCTGGTTCATGTGGCCTGTGACTGTGGGTGGCGGGGTCGATCGCCCATGCACCTGTGATTGTTCACAACCCAGGGCACTGTCATGCGACAGGGACAGGGACCAGACCTTAACAGCCACAACACACAGGTGTGTTCAGGTCTGCCATGCAGTGGCCATGTGACGTCAGGCTGCTCCAGTGGGCCGCAGTGATAGGTCCTGTGGGTGCTGCTGCAGCCTGGGCGCACACCTGCCCCGGGCTACACTTCCTAGCCTGGCTCCAGGTTTTGGCACTGGATTTCTGAGGGCCTCCCTGGGGAGGCGACAAGCTCGCTAGTGTACAAACATGTGGCCCTGCCTGTCCAGCACCACGTGTCGACTGGGTTAACCAGGTTGTGAAGGCATTCCCACCTCGCCTTCCCACTTCAGGCTCTGGCACCAAGAGCCGTCTGGCAACTTCTCTGGGGCAGCTCTGACTCCCACATTGCCTATACTAACGCCCCGAGTCCATATGTGAACACCCTGCCAGGGCCATCGGTAGCACAGCCAGTGTCTGCAGCCTCTAACCTCGTTCACCCACACACATGACCCTGCCCATTCATCTGCTCTTCCATCCACACACCTATACACACACACACACACCTATACACACCTATACACACACACACACCTACACACACACCTACACACACACACCTATACACACACACACACCTATACACACCTATACACACACCTACACACACACCTACACACACACCTACACACACACACCTATACACACCTATACACACACCTACACACACACCTACACACACACACCCCTATACACACACACACACACCTACACACACCTACACACACACCCCTATACACACACATACGCCCTCCCACTTATACACACACACACACCTATATACACACACACACCTATACACACACACACCTATGCACACACACATACGCCCTCCCACCTATACACACACACACCTATACAGACACACATACACACACCTATGCAGACATACACCCACCCACCCACCTATACAGACACACATACACCTCCCACCTATACAGACACACCCACCCACCCACCTATACAGACCCACATTCACCCACGTGTACAGACATACACCCACCCACCTATACACACCCACCCACCTATACACACACACCCACCTATACAGACACACACACCTATACACACACACATCCTCCCACCCACTCCCTCATCCGTCTGTTCCCCACCACCCACTCATTCACTCTCCCATCTCCCCACACACATCCCTTCACCCCTTCATCCAGCCATGTATTTATCCACTCATCTGCCCGCCCTCCCTTATGACCGCTTCCCCCCTTGCTGCCATCCCCCTGGGTGGAGGCTCCGTCCCCCCTTCTCTCTCCTACGGAGGAGCTCTGAGTGGCCTGTTTCAGATCTGGCTGTGGCCAGCCTCTCTTGGCCTCTGCTTGGTGCTAGGAGAGCATGGCCCCTCCTAATAGTGCAGCAGGCTTGCTGTGTGATCTGCCAGCTCCAGCCCCTGCCCTGCATGGGTCACCCTGACCTTCAGGTGGGTGTCACCAGGTAGAGGATTCCTGGGGACATCCACCATCAAGGCAGGCTGGCAGGGAGTCTGCTGCAGACTAGGCGGCACATGGGTTCAGCGACTGTTTCTCCTAGCCTGTTCGGGACATGCGTGTAAAGTGCTGCTGTCCCTGGGCTCAGAGGTTTGAGACAGATATGGGCAGTGCCAGATCCCCTAGGGACACCATGTCCAGCATCCTTAGGGGATAGGCGCCAGCCGGGTGTTCCCCAGCCCTTGCTTTGGATGCCTTGGTACCCCAGTTCCCCCGGCACTGCCTGCTGCCAGCCCACAGGTGAAGCATGACTCCGCCCTAGGCATGCAAGCCATGGGGCACTTGTGGGGACAGAACTGTCCCTGACCATGAACACTGGGCATCCTTGGGTCCCAGGCATGACTCGAGTCTGGTGTGTATGGATCCTGAGCCCGTATCCATCCCCTGGGTGCTGATGACAGAACAGGACAGTGGCAAACTTGGCTCCCAGAAGACGTGACCACTGATGAAGCCACACGTCATAGAGTGACCCAGCCTGGCTACTGATCTGAGTTGCACCCTTGGCCCTGTCACATGTTGTTTGGTTGTAGCCAAAAGTACCGCAGAATGGCCTGAAGCCCAGGGCCAGGCCTAGCTAGCTGTCCAGCAGCCTGAGCACCTCCTGGCCTTGACTCCTGTGGTCCCTTCCTTGGTCTGGGGCCCTGCTGGCCTTGGCTCCTGTGGTGCCTTCCTTGGTCTGGGCCCGCTACAGTGGCCCTTCTCCACCCTGTATCTCGGCTCGCCATCTTTTGGCAGCTGCTTGCTTGCATGTGGCATCCTTGGGCAATGTGTTGGGCAAAATGCAGTAAGCCAAGGGCAGGATATGGCCTGCTGACTGCAGGCAAGAGCACACTGATGACAGAGCTGTGCCGCCTGTGAGTCACGTGAGCACGGAGGTTTTAGCAATTTTTCACAGTTTATTTTACTTTTAAAACTTTGTATGTGTTTGAGTGTGCACATGAGTGCAGTACCTGTGGTGGCCAGAAGAGGGCGACAAATCCCTTGGAGCTGGAATTATAGCAGCCTGATTTGGGTGTTGGTAACCTAGCTCAGGTTTGCTGCAAGAGCAGCGAGCTTCAACCCCTGAGTGTCTGTTGAGCCTTGGGGTTTTTGTTGTTGTTGTTGTTTTGGTTTGGGTCTTTTTTGTTTGTTTGTTTGGTTGGTTGGTTTTTGTTTTTTGTTTTTGTTTTTTGCTATTTTCAAAACAGGGTTTTCTGTGTAGCCTTGGCTGCCCTAGATTCACTTTGTAGACCAGAAACTCACAGAGATTCTCCTGCCTTTGTCTCCCAGAGTGCTGGGAGAGCCTGGGTTTTAATATTTAAAACCATCAACTTCAGAAGGGATAAAAGCTCTAAGGAGGTCCCTGTGGGGGAATCTAGGCGGGTCTCTACCCTGACCACGCCCCCAGCTCCTCATTGGGGGATTTAGTTGTGAGTGGCAGCCCAGTTTCTATTTTTATACTTAGATTGTATTTTTGGGGTGAACGTGTGTTTATTGTCTGTGTCCCCACAGGTGCATGTGTGCGTATGCATGTGGCGGCCAGAGGTTAGTGTTGACTGTCTCCCTCGGTCACGCCCCCACTCGATGGAGCCCAAGCTTCCTGATTCAGCTAGTTCAGTGGGTGCCCTGTGTGCCCAAGTGCTGAGGTGCGGGTGGGTGCCACGGCCTCACCTCACCTCCCAGGTGTCTTGTGGGTTTGGGCTCCCTTGTGCGGATGCAGCCGACACTGTACTGCTGAGCAGCCCTCAGCCTCCTCTTGTTTCTTCCTTTGGCTCCTTCCTCTGTGCAATGTGTGGCCTTTGCCACACATGCTCATGCGTGTGCATGCACAGCAGTGCACACAGATGTGAATGTGTGTAACATGCGTGTGTACCACACACAAGCCAAATAATTGATAATTCTGCCTCTCTTTTTTTTTTTTTCCTTAAAAGACAAGGTGTGGAGGTACACGCCTTTAATCCCAGCACTCAGGAGGCAGAGGCAGGAGGATCCCTGTGAGTTCGAGGCCAGCCTGGTCTACAAAGTGAGTCCAGGACAGCCAGGGCTACACAGAGAAACCCTGTCTCGGGGGGAAGAGGCAAGGCTGGCCTGAATCTCTGTGTAGGCTAGGCTGGCCTCACGAGAATATTGTTGAGCGTTGACATAACAGGTAGAGTGTTGGGGATTTGGGGACCTTTCAGATGTGCTTAGCATGTGAGTGGGGATAGTGGCTGCAGGCATCCAGAGAGCTGTGACAGCAGACACATGTCCCCGACATTTGTGACCAGTCTATGTGGCCTGTGGAAAAACAGCTTCAGAGCAGAAACGGGGACCACTGCCCACGCTCCAGCTGCTGCAGCAGGTCCCAGGGAGGGCCACATACACAGCAGGTGGCTGCCAGCATGTCCCCAGCCCTCTGCCTAAGGCCCAGAGTCTCTCTGCTGTCAGCCCTGGGTGTCTCCTCCAGGGGTGGGTGCCAAGCACACCTTCAGGTATAGGAGGTGTGGGTAGGGCCCGTGCTAAAAGGAGGGTTGAGGTGAGCAAGTGAGCACCCCTGTGCTGACCCTATGCAGGCCTTGCGTTGGCTGCAGGGGTGGAATTAGCAACTGACCTTGGGGACAGTTTGTCACAGAGGCTGCTGCGAGGCCCCAGGTGTTTCTGGCATCTGAGCAGCTGCTGGGCCATCAGCCATGCAGGGCCAGCGGATGTGCCCCTGGCACCCCTGTCTGCCGCAGCTGGGCCATCAGCCATGCAGGGCCAGCGGATGTGCCCCTGGCACCCCTGTCTGCCGCAGCTGGGCCATCAGCCATGCAGGGCCAGCGGATGTGCCCCTGGCACCCCTGTCTGCCGCAGCTGGGCCATCAGCCATGCAGGGCCAGCGGATGTGCCCCTGGCATCCCTGTCTGCCGCAGCTGGGCCATCAGCCATGCAGGGCCAGCGGATGTGCCCCTGGCCCCCTGTCTGCCGCAGCTGGGGAGCAGGCCGCGCCCTCAGGTGTGAGCCAAGCAGGGTCCCTTGGGTTGACAGGGTGACAGTGTGGTCTGGTCTGCAGGGCACCGGCGAGAGCGGGAAGAGCACGTTCATCAAGCAGATGCGCATCATCCATGGCGCCGGTTACTCAGAGGAGGACAAGCGCGGCTTCACCAAGCTGGTGTACCAGAACATCTTCACCGCCATGCAGGCCATGGTGCGCGCCATGGAGACTCTCAAGATCCTCTACAAGTATGAGCAAAACAAGGTGAGGGCTGGGTGGGGCCTCGGGGGCGGGGTCTGTGGGAGGGACCGCCCTCAGGGGGCGGGGCCTTCCATCTTGAGGGTGGAGCTTGGAAGAGGGTGGCTAGCTGAGTGCTTATTGGTATCACTTTCCTCCTGGTGACCCACTCCCACTGCACTTCACCGCGTTTTTGTTCGTTATTTTGTTTTAAATAGCATTTTAAAATAATGTTATTTATTCTTTGAGGATTTCATGTATCTTGATCTTTTTTTGTTTGTTTGTTTGTTTGTTTTTGTTTTATGTTCACTGGTGTTTGCCTGCATATATGTCTGTGTGAGGGTGTCAGATCTTGGAGTTACAGACAGTTGTGAGCTGCCATGTGGGTGCTGGGAATTGAACCCGGGTCCTCTGGAAGAGCAATCAGTGCTCTTAACCGCTGAGCCATCTCTCCAGCCCCGTGCATCTTGATCTTATTACTTTCTCTCCCCCACTTTTTTCTGTTCTTCCCCCGCTGGGGTGTGTTGTCCTCGTTGTTGTCTTTTTCTCCTCCTCCTTTTTTTTTTTTTTTTTTTTCCCCGAGACAGGGTTTCTCTGTGTGTAGCCTTGGCTGTCCTGGACTTACTTTGTAGACCCGGCTGGCCTCGAACTCACAGAGATCCGCCTGCCTCTGCCTCCCGAGTGCTGGGATTAAAGGCGTGCGCCACCACGCCCGGCTAAGCCTTGTGTTTTAGAAATAGAGTTTTCTTGCTCAGTGCTGCGGGCCTGGAACTTGCCATCCCTCCAGCGCTGTCTCCTCAGTGCCGGGTATTGTCTAAAGGATCTTGAGTCAGATCGTGGTGACCTACAGAGTGTCACACTGGGTCCTGTGGTCCTGTATGTGGATATGTATGGGGCACCTTGACTCTCAGCTCTCTTGAGAGTCTCTGTGGCCTCCTGACCATTGTTCATGAGTCCAGGGTCTTGTTGGTCAGGGAAGCAGGTTGGGGACTGCAGCCTGGCACTGTGGATAAGCTTTAGGGGCACACCTGGTTGGGGGCAGCCCTAGCCTGTACGTGCCCTGCTCAGTGAGGGAGGGGGCAGCCCTAGCCTGTTCAGTGAGTTCCCTTTCTGGGCTTCCAAGGAACAGGCTCAAGGTCAGCCCTGGTTACTGTGGGGAGAGTGGCAGCCTGGTGTGCAGGAAGCCTTGTCCCATATTTAGCACCAATAAGTCAGTTGAGATAGTACCCACCTGCCATCCCAGTGAACAGGAGGGAGAGACTGCAGGATAAGGTCAAGGTCAGCCTGGGCTACATCCTGAGGTTAGCCTGGGCTACGTAAAACCATGTTTCAAAAGTCAGCAGAGTACAGAAAGGGAAATGCAGATTTGGGCTCCTGTCTCCCAGCCTGCGTGTGTCCACCCACACAATGGTCGCAGCTGAGTCTGAGCAGTTAGAAAGCATGGGAGGTGGGGCGCTGGGGCCTCGCAGCCTTGTGCCCCAGCTCCTCTTGCTGCCCTGCCGGCTCCACAGGCTCCTTGCTCCCCAGAGTTCACAGCCCATCCTCCCTCCCATCCTCCCTCCTTCAGGCCAACGCACTCCTGATCCGGGAGGTGGACGTGGAGAAGGTCACAACTTTCGAGCGTCAGTATGTAAATGCCATCAAGACGCTGTGGAGCGACCCTGGCGTCCAGGAGTGTTACGATCGCAGGCGGGAGTTTCAGCTTTCGGACTCGGCTAAGTAGTGAGTGGAGTGGGCGGGCGTGGCTGACCCAAGGCACACAGATGGGGTCAGCGTGGCCTTGACGAAGGCCCAAGAGCCTGTCACAGCCTCCTCGCCTGTAGGGCTGGCCAGCCTTGGCAACCAGGGCTAGCGTTCTGCTCTCCTGACCTCCCACTGACTGCCTACATGCCTGCCTCAGAGAGACCAAAGTGACGCTCAGAGCAAAGGACAAGACTCAGGCTGGTCCAGGCAGCCACTTTGCTCGTCCTCAGGGCACGGGAGCCATGGGGACATCGAGGAGGTAGTCACAGCTTAGGCGAGTGAGTGGTGGGAAGTTGTCACACAGCCCCAGCTGACAGGGCTCTTGGGGACTCAGCAAGACACGTGTATCAGGAGTGAGTCTGTGGCCAGCGGCCGTCTGGAGCTTCTTGTCTGGCCTGCCCATTCTAAGCCCACACGCAACCTCTGTGACCCTAAGGGGAGCCGTGGGCACCTCTGGCTGTGTGTGGGCCCCGCTCTCCAGCAGTCCTCAGCACTGACTCCCTCCACGGGACCCCAGGCCCATAGAGAGTGTGATCTCATGGGACAGGCACACAGCCAGGCCCTCCAGTCCCCAGTGTGTGCCACACAGTGCCATGTCCTAGGTATCCAGGGTCCCCAGGGGGCTCCTGAGCAGACACCTCTACATTGCAGCTACTTGACAGACGTGGACCGAATCGCCACGGTCGGCTACCTGCCCACCCAACAGGATGTGCTGCGGGTGCGTGTACCCACCACTGGCATCATCGAGTACCCGTTCGACCTGGAGAACATCATCTTCAGGTGATGGTCAGGGTGTGTCACGAGACCTAGGGGCTGCCGGCGGAGCTGTGCAGGGGCGGTAGGGGTCCTGAGGCTTGGAGTGCTGGGGAAACCTGTCAGGGCCCCTTCCTAGGACCCCCGGGAACCTGAAGGGCACATTGGAGACGCTTGGGGTGCCATGGGGTGGACGTGCCTTGCCCCTAGTCAACACTTTCACTACCAGAATCAAGAGGGCCAGGGTCAGAGTAGGAATAGGTCATGGCTGGGTGGGTGACAGTTGCCCCAGGCCCCTCCCAGCATCGTGGTGGCCACTGCCCTTGGGGTCCTTGGCCTGCAGGCATGTTGTGCTATCTCTGCTCCATCCTTCCTTACTCTGCCCTTTGTAAGGCTCCCGGCAGCCATGACGCTGACTCTAGGGCAGGCAGATACCTGACCCCATGAGTGTGAGAGCGTGTCCACGTCCATCTCCGCCCTGTCCTCAGTTCTCTGGTGGTCCCTCACAGGGGTGTGCCCCCCAGCACTGATGCAGCCGTCTACCCAGGACAGTGACAACCCCCCCCACCAGGTGTCCCTCCTTGGCCAGAGGCCATGGTGCACACATGGGACCGCGTGGCCACTAACCTCAAGTCCTGGGCAGGTGGGCAGCCCTTTGATTCCCTTGCCACCAGCAAGCAAAGTCCACTGGGCCGAGCTGTCACTGTCCTTGTGCTGAGCCAGGTGTCTGCAGCACAGATGGTGGGGGATGACGTCTGCCCCCAGCCTGTGGGGTTGCTGGTGGCTCCGAGTCGTGCAGAGGTGATTCAGGTCTCTGAGGTCACTCAGGTTCTGGCAAACAGTGCACCCTCTGTACAAGGGACTTGAGTGTTTACAGGGACACCAGCCCTGTCATGCTGGCCTCGAAGCCACCTCGGCCCTTGGGACGAGCTGCCGGCAGCACCATGAGCTCAGTGGCCTGTGATCTTTCTGTAGGATGGTGGATGTGGGCGGGCAGAGGTCAGAGCGCAGGAAGTGGATCCATTGCTTCGAGAACGTCACGTCCATCATGTTTTTGGTGGCCCTAAGCGAATATGACCAGGTCCTGGTAGAGTCAGACAATGAGGTGAGGCTGGGGACACACTTGGGGGCTGGCGGGGGTGGCAGGGGTGGCCTGCTCACCTGTGTGTCCTCCCGGCCGGCCGCAGAACCGCATGGAGGAGAGCAAGGCACTGTTCCGCACCATCATCACCTACCCCTGGTTCCAGAACTCCTCGGTCATCCTCTTCCTCAACAAGAAAGACCTCCTGGAGGACAAGATTCTGCACTCGCACTTGGTCGATTACTTCCCCGAGTTCGATGGTGAGCACCGCCCCGTGTCCCCACTGTCCCCACGCTGGGCACTGCCTGGGAGGTCGCTGACCATGGTGCCGGCTCGCCCGCCTCCTTGCAGGGCCTCAGCGGGACGCGCAGGCCGCGCGCGAGTTCATCTTGAAGATGTTCGTGGACCTGAACCCCGACAGCGACAAGATCATTTACTCCCACTTCACGTGCGCCACTGACACCGAGAACATCCGCTTTGTGTTCGCCGCCGTCAAGGACACCATCCTGCAGCTGAACCTGAAGGAGTACAACCTGGTGTGACCGGCACGGCCGCCTCCAGCCGCCGCCTCCGTGTCCACTCACCCGACCTGAGGGGCCTGGGCGCTCCGGGCCGGAGCGTCTCTCTTCCCGCTCACTTCCTGTCCCTGTCACCGTCCTCAAGGGCAGGAGTGGCCTCTTTTTGGCCTTGACTCCCTGTGGCTTGAGTTGTTGGTTTTTTTTTTTTGTTTTTTTTTTTTTTTCTAGAAAAACAAAAACAAAAAAAAGGAAAAACATGTGAACAGCAGTGTGCCCCCTGCCCAGGGACTCCCCACAGCCACAAGGCTGTCAAGGTCTGCGCCACTGCAGTCCGAGCTCTCGGGCCTGAGTTTGAGTCCTTATCCCCCAAGAAGGCTGGAGGCTTGGGGACCACAGACTGTCCCTTTTGTAAGTTATTGATATCCCGTATGCCCTCAGGGCCCGCACCATCCGCTCCCTAGACTCCAAGAAGTGGGGGTGGGCGGCCCTGTGCCCACCCTGGGAAGTGCCTAATTGTTCTTGTTTTGTTTTTGTTTTTGTTTTTGAAGAAAAGAGAAATATTCTCCTCCACTTTGGCTTGGCAGGGCAGGTGACACACTACAGGATCCCCTGCTCTGAGTGACTGTCAGACTGTCACCCGTGTCCCCCTGCTGCAGACAGGGCTAGGCCTGTGGTGGAGCCTCGGGAGTGGCATTAAGTCCCCACAATCTGCTCCCTACTGGCCTGGCTAGGAAAAGCCCTAGGGACCCTGAAGGGCTGCGTGGAGTTGGGCACCTAGAGGGACCGTCCAAATCTGTGTGGCTTAGCAAGGCCCCCACCCCAGCCCTTGTCGTCAGGAGCGGGGTGCACAGGGGCCTCTTCCGATTCTTCTCAGGTCTGTCCCCAGACATGGGCGATGGCCTCGCCCTACGCGCTGTTCCCCTGCCCCAGTCTCTGCACCGTGCTGGTGCTTCCCAAGCCAGAGGGAGGGCCAGTGTCCAGAAAGTGATGGCCAGAGAGGACGCAGGCGGGCCCCCTGCTGCTCATATACACTACAGTGTCTGTCTGTCTGTCAGATTTCTTTACTTTTGCACGTGCATTCTGGGTTTGGAAACCCAGCCATGCCTTTGTCCTGCCTGCCACGGTGGACTCCAAGCCCCAGAGTGTCTACTCAGACATGCGCCGGTCTGGGCAGTTGGCCATATTGCTGTCCCAGGCAGAAGGGAGCAAGGGACCAGTGGACATGACAGAGCCCTAGGGTATGGACTGGTGGCTGTGATGATCACCCACATTCCTGGCCTCCAACCTATGGATCCCCACCTTCCCACACGGAGCTCCTCTCCTGTCTACAGCTGAGGGTCCAGTCTTGTGCCATCCCACCCACTCCAGGGCTGCGTGGCTGGCAGGCAGGGTCATTCTGGCCACCCAGAGCCAAATGGCCATTGTGGCCGCCCACAGACCCACCGTTAGGAGGCCCAGATCCTCAAAGAGTGGGCACCTGTGTTGCACAGTGAGACTACACAGGTGTCCAAGGGCTGGGCCACCCCCAAGCTGGCAGAGTGTTAGCCCCTCTCGGGCAGTGTGCCAAGTGTGCCAGGCCACGGCGGCCACAGCCAAAGTTCTGGGGCAGTGCCCAGTGTAGCCATGCTGGGGCCCTCACTGAGGGATAGCCCAGTTGCAGGGGAGACACTGGCTTTATGTCTGCCTCGGCGCACTGAGAGTGCCAACCACCTTCCAGCACCCGGTCCAGGGATCCTAGGCCTGGCCTGCGGAGGCTGCCAGCACCTGCTGGGACCCTTGTATATCACACAGTCCTGATTTCAAACAACTTAAGCCTATTTAAGAGAACACTCAAAACACTGTTTTTAACCCTCGTCCTTTGCGAAGCATGTTCCTTGTGAGGGGTGGGGAGGCTCGGGCACCCAGCCTGGTGCCAGGCTCCTGCAGGCCCTCGGCCACGAAGGGCAGGCGCCAGGGTGCGAGCAGCAGGTCTGGGCCCTGACCCCTTAACCTAGAGGATCTCGCTGAAGCCACCTTTTCATATCTTTCTCTTGAATTCTGTTTTAAATCGGAATAAATTTTGTTCCTAAGCTCTGTGGCTCTCTTGGGGTTGTTAAAGGTATTGGGGGTGGGGACCTCATGTCAGAGCAAGCCTGTCTGCAAGGCACCTGTCAGCCTTGCCTAAGCCTCATCTGGTCACCCAATGCCCTGCTTCTGCCATGAGACTTTAGGTCCCCCCTGTACTGCTCACCTCCAGAGAGAGCCCCTGCCAGATCCTCGCCAAGGAGGTCTGTCCCCGACTTCCATATTTCTTTTAAGGGGAGATGGTTATGTGGGTAGGGTGCTCACCACCCAAACAGAAGGACCCCGGGCAGCGATGGCGCACGCCTTTAATCCCCACACTCTGGGAGGCAGAGGCAGGTGGATCTCTGCGAGTTCAAGGCCAGCCTGGTCTACAGAGTGAGTTCCAGGACAACCAGGGCTGTTAATCATGAAAAAACAAAAACTGCCAAAATAAAACCAAACAGAAGGACTCAAGTTCAATCCTATCCTTTGGGGGTGGGACTGGTGGGCTGCTCCTGTGACCTCAGCGCTGCACACAGGGATAAGCTGACCCCCCCCCCCCCGAGCTTGCTGGCTGCCAATCTGCCTCAGGTGAGCTTCAAGTTCAGAGTCTGTCTCGAAAACCAAGGTGAGGAGCAATCAAGGAGGCACTGGTGGCCTCCACAGGTGTGTGAGGACACACAAAATGACCAAAAAGTGTTGAGTAACATAAAGTTCATTGTCACAGCTGTCCCCAGCAGGGGACTTCAGAACATTCCGTCTGCCAGCGGGGGGTGCTCTGTCCCTGTTCAGCACTAAAGCCCAGCCCTGGAATGCCCTTCCCACCTGTCTGTGGGTCTAAGGACTCAGGTCTCCTGGGTGTGGGATCCTGGGGCAGCGGCATGTGGTGTCACAGCCTGTGTCCAGGACGATCCACGCCGGAGCAGAGGTCAGAGTGCCTTTTTTTCTTCTCACAGCTGAGTAACAGTCCTTCCGTCCGTCAGGCAGATCGTGGCATGTGCATCTGTATCTGTGCAGCATTAGGATGACTTCCAGTTCTTGGCTGCTGTGAATCTGGCTAATGGGGACTTAGATGTGCAGGTGTGTCCTCAGCCTTTGGCTGCCAGGAGCCCTGGAACCCATCCCCCAAGCTGACAGGCTGGATGACAGTGGTTCTGTATTTCACGGACTTTTCCATTTCCCACAGCATCTGCGCTCTATCAGTCCCACCAGCTGTGTGAGACAGTTCCAGACTCTTCCCCCACTCTGATGACCTCAAGGTTGTCAGTCACCCAGGTTTCAGGGTCCACTGTGTGTCTGGCAGCGTAGTCCCCATGATACCCTGTGTCAGCCGTTCAGAAAATGGTTTCTTTCTTTCTTTCTTTCTTTTTTAATTTATTCTTGTTACATCTCTATGTTTCAGAAAATGGTTTCTTTTTGGTTTTTCTTTTTCTTTTGAGACAGGGTTTCTCTGTGTAGCCTTGTCTGTCCTAGACTCACTTTGTAGACCAGGCTGGCCTTGAACTCACAGCGATCTGCCTGCCTCTGCCTCCCTTTCTTTCTTTTTTCCTCACTTATTGGAGTATCTTAGTCAGGGTTTTGTTTTGCTTTCTGATACAGGCTTTCAGTGTGCAGCCTTAGCTGTCCTGAGACTCACTTTATAGACCAGGCTGGCCTCGAACTCACAGAGATCCACCTGCCTCTGCCTCCCGAGTGCTGGGATTAACAGTGTGCACCACCAGTGCCTTAGGTTTTCTCTTGCTGCGATAAACTCCATGACCAAAAGCAGGCTGGGAGGAGAGGGCTTTTTCGGCTCACACTTCCACACTGTAGTGTGTCACTGGATAAAGCCAGGACGGGAACTCAACAGGGCAGGGACCTGGTGGCGGGAGCTGATACAAAGGCTGTGGAGGGTGACTCTAGCCTATGTCCCGCCGACATGGGGGCAGACAGGATGGTGCCTCAGGACACAGGTGGACGTTACAGAACTTGGAAGAGTCGGTTCTCCACCATGTGGGTTCTGGGGGTTGACCTGGAGCTTGGAGGAGGCCTGTGTGGCTGGAGCAGACGGCCCCCCCGCGGGGGGAGTGTCGCGTCTCGGAGGGGGAGGCCTGAGAGCTGCAGGGAGGACTCGGGCGTGGCGGTCAGAGCCAGGTGGAGACCAGACAGAGGTGCTTCAGTGAAACTGGACAAGGTGGAGAGACGGAAGGAGCGCGGGCCTTTTGTCCTCTCGGCAATGCAGGTGCCTGTCATTCCCGCAATGTCCAGCAGGTGTCGCCAGATGATCCACACAGATGCTTGACCCCAGTCCGCGGCAGCTGGGGAAAGCTCTGTGGAGCTAGATTGCAGCTGTCCCTGACGCCGTCCAGGAACAGAGGTGACAAAAGTCGAAAGCGATGAGCAGGTCTGGAAGTGCTCTGGAGACCTCTGCTCAGCACCAGCCGTGCAGTCGGTTACCGCACAGCTGTCATCTGGCTGCGCTTCCAGAAGACGAGGGTTCGATTCTTACATCCTGTTTTTGTTTTGTTTTTCTTTCTTTTTTGTTTTGTTTTTGTTTTTCGAGACAGGGTTTCCCTGTGTAGCCTTGGCTGTCCTGGATTCACTTTGTAGACCAGGCTGGCCTCAAATTCATAGTGATCCACCTGCCTCTGCCTCCCAAGTGCTGAGATTAAAGGTGTGTGCCACCACCCCCGGCATCATCATCATCATTATTATTATTATTATTACTATTTTATGCATTACATATACAGTGTTCTGCCTGCATGTTTGCCTGCATAGATCTGATTAGAGATGGTTGTGAGCCACCATGTGGTTGCTGGAAATTGAACTCAGGACCTCTGGGAGAGCAAACAGTGCTCTTAACCGCTGAGCCATCTCTCCAGCCTTGTGGGTGTTTGTTTGTTTGTTTTTTGTTTTGTTTAAGAAAGAAAAAATGTCAGACCCTCGAGAAGGTTCAGGTTAAAGGCGCTTGTGACCAAGCCTGACCATTTCAGTCTGATCCCGGGAGGGGAGAACCAGCTCAAACTAGGTGTCCTCCACACCTGTGCCCTGGCATGTGCAGCCACGCACGGTAAAGAAACAAGTGTAATTTTAAAATCTAAGGGGGAAAAAAAGCCAGCATGCCTTTAGTCCCAGCACTGCAGAGGCAGAGCTCTGAGTTTGAGGTTAGCCTGGGCTACAGAGGGGGTTCCATGAGGCTATACAGAGAAACCCAGTGTATAAAGAAAGAAAAAGAAAAAAGGTGCCTATTACATTAGAAATCAACAGAGAAAAGGATCCATTAGCGATTGATACAATGTTCTCACAGAGGTACCGCAAAACTGACTGCCCAGTACAGGACCCTGTAACATCTGAGACAAGGAACACTGGGTAGCACAGGCTGGCCCAGAACTCACAGGAGTCACCTGCCAGAATCCCTGCAGAGGGCGATGGTGGCAGCCACTGAGGCTTTGTCCACACTGTGCCGTCCTGAGGTCCTTGTATCAGGCCTTCCACAGAACCAGGCGGGTCCTGAGGCCCCACCCCCCACCTTTGCTCCCCCAACTGCTCGCCCAGAGCAAGTCTCAGGGACACCCCAGGCAGTCAGCGGGCGGGAAAGCTGCCTCTGGCCTCGGTGACCCCGCCCGGCCCCTATCGCTCTTCCCATCTGCTGCAATAGGAGTCAACAGCCAACCGAAGTCGGCGGGCTGCGGGCGGGGGAGGAAGGAACCGGAGGAGGAAGCTGTGTGTTCCTGGCCATGTCGCACACCCTCTCTGAACCTCGCCTGCCTGTGCACATCAAGGGGCTCCAAGGCTGCACTGGTCTCATCTGAGCTGGAACGGTCTAGAACTTTTAGTTTGAGGGGGCTGGGGTCTGAGCGGGTCTGCCCAGAGATTCAACTCTCAAAATCCTTTAGTTGTCACTGTACCTTCTCCCTATTTAAAGCCCACACCCCCAGCCCGGCAATGTCTCTTCACTTTCTTTTTTTTTTTTTTTTAAACAAGACAAGGTTTCTCTGTGTAGCCCTGGCTTGTCCTGGAACTCGCTTTGTAGACCAGGCTGGCCTTGAACTCAGGGAGATCTGCCTGCCTCTGCCTCCCTAGTGTTGGGTTTACAGGTGCTACCGCAGTCGGCCTCTGCTTCACTTTTGTCTTAGAATTTGTCACCATCTGGCACCCTGAGAGTTTTGTTACTTTTGTTTGGTTTTGGTTTTAGGTAAAAGGCAGAGGGTAACCTGCAGAATTGGTTTTCCCTCCCACCACAAGAGCCCCCCAAGGACAGGTCGGGTCAGCCTGGGTCAGGTCAGCCTGGGTCACAAACTGTCACACACACACACACACACACACACACACACACACACACCGCCTAACTTTACAAAAACACTTCTGTTTTGTCCCATATGAGGCAAAATAGAAGCCTTCTTGGTATACAATAGATGCTCCATAAATGCACGCACCAGCTGTGCTCCCACTGAGTCTTCTGCTTCTTGTTAACCTCTCTGGGACCCCAGACAGGCGCTCCCCTCTGTCCTGGGGGAAGCCCCCTTGCTTTTACTCAGCCCCTCACTTTCCCCAACTGTCAAATTGGTGTGTGTGCTGAGGGAGCCTAGACAGACGCGGAAGCACGGACTTCCCTCCCCAGCCCAGCGGTTCTGAAATGAGCTCTGAGCAATAGTGCTTCCTTCTTGGCCCCCAAGGAGGGGGCCAGCTGGGGCCAGCAGCGTCAGAGGCCCAGGGGTGAGGCCACCCTCCCTGGGAAGGAGGAAGAAGGCCCAAGCCAGACACCACCGGGGATCGGGCTCCGCGGGAGGCAGCCACCCCTCCCTCCCCATCCGCTCAAGAGCCTCCGCCACCGACCTGTCTGGCGGGCAGGGCCAGGTCTAGGCAAGTTGGAGGGGGCGGGAGGCAGCACCCAGCTCCCCGCCCTGTTTCCAGCACTCAGGCCTCTCGCAGCCCTTGCCTGGGCTCCCAGGGCCCCTGGAGTGACCCCTCACTCGCCGACCCTCCATCCAGAGAGAGAGAGAGAAAAAAAAAGAGTCCCCGCCGGCTGGGGCTGTGCGGGGGAGGGGGGGCCAGAGTGATGTCACCTGGTGTCCTGTGAGACGCCCAGCATGGCCAGGTCCCTGACCTGGAGCTGCTGCCCCTGGTGCCTGACAGAGGAGGAGAAGACTGCAGCCAGAATCGACCAGGAGATTAACAAGATTTTGTTGGAACAGAAAAAACAAGAGCGCGGGGAACTGAAACTCCTGTTGTTGGGTGAGTGTGGGGCTCGCGAGGGGGAAGAGCAGGAGGGGACAGTGACTCCCAGTGACAGAAGGCAGGGCGCGTGCAGACCCATCTTCTGCAGGAAGCTGGGTCGCTCCTCCAAGCCCCAGCCCCCCGCCCCCGCGCCCCCCGTCGTCCGTCTGAGGTGAGGTGGCCGGGCAGGCAGGCAGGCGCTGCTCCGCGAGCACACCCACGTGTGTCACAGGAAGGGAATGAAGCTGAGCGTCTGTCCAGGCTAGTCCAGGGAGGGGCCGAGCGAGCCGCCCTGGCCGCCTGAGCCCGGGCTCTGACCTGCCGGTCGTCACCGGCACTGTCACTGGGTCGTGGCCGCCAAGGGCTTTGTTTTGGGCCTAGGTGCATCCGTGGACTCACTCACTGAGTCACTCACTCACTCACTCACTCACTCACTCAACTCTGAACTATTGAACCAGCCAAAGTGCTTCGTGACTATCAACCTAGCCCTGGAGTCCCTGAGGCAGGGTGATGGTGAGGCAGAAGACGGCTTGAACCACGTGAGACACTTGCTGTCTCAGACACCAGTCAAAGGGGGGGGGGGGGCGATCAGCAGGAAGAAAGATCTCCAAGCATCCCAGGAGCCAGATGTGATATGTCGGTGCACACCTGTCAGCCAGCGCTCAGGAGAGAGGCGGGAGGATCAGGGGTTTAGGGTCACGCTGAGCTACAGAGAGAGGTTTAGGCTAGCCTGGGCTGCATGACACCCTCTTCTGAAAACGAAGGCCAGGCACCTGTAATTACAGACACCTGTAATCCTGGCACTTGGTTGCCTGACACATCAGAGTGGCTGTGAGTTCAACGCCACCCTAACTAAGCTCATAGTGACAGCCAGGTGTAGATGATGATGAGGAGAAGGAGGAGAAAGAGGAAGAGGAGGTCCTCATCAAAGACCAACGTCTTCACTGAAGGACCAGACATGGCCCATAAACAGATGAAATAGTTCATGTGTTCAGTATGTGCTTTTTTTTTTCTTTTTAATTTTTGGTTTTTCTTTTATTTATTTATTTATTTTATTTTTATTATTTTTATTATTTTTGAGACAGGGTTTCTCTGTGTAGCCCTGGCTGTTCTGGACTCACTTTATACACCAGGCTGGTCTCGAACTCACAAAAAGCCTCCTGCCTCTGCCTCTGGAGTGCTGGGATTAAAGGTGTGTACCACCACGCCCAGCTCAATGTGTGTGTGCTTTGTAATTCCTATTTCTGAAAGGGGGATTTTTTTTTCTTCCCCTCTGAATAAATCTGGTATGACATCATAAAGCACACTCCACCACAGTGTCACTCCTCAGAAG